>NC_067401.1:412778337-413081775 GCF_016432865.1 Antechinus flavipes | reverse complement strand
ATAGCCTGCAGAGCCAAAAATGTTTTTTGCATTTTTAAATAAAGGTTTCTTTTTTAATGTTAAAGCCATTCATAGATTGGGGGCTATATACAAACAGGCAAGGTCAGATTTGATCCTCTGACAACCTATTGTCAGAACCCTGATTATCCTACACAAGGAACTAAATAAATTCAGTCTACTTCAGAAATGACTAAATACAACAATGATCACAAGATGAGAGTTTGACACTTCTGATCTAGGTTTTATTATTATTCAACTGTGGATTATTAAATTTAATGGGATTTTCATAAGAGTTTTCACTAAAATGTCCTCTTAAATTATGATATAATAGTGATACATTATTGTATCATCAAGGGATGTGTGTGAGTGTGTGCTTACATGAGTGCATACACACTTTACTCTTTTGTGAAAATTCAGGGTTTTGGTTTTTGCCAATAATGACATTCACATTTCTGGTGACCCAAGACACAAAGCACAAAATTATTTGTTTTTTTTAAATAGTCCAACATAGAATTACAGTGAACAACAAAGACAAACATAATTGAAATTCCAAGTTTCCTTTGCAAAGTAATTTTTTAGCATATCCCTTTCTTCTTCTATTTAAAAGGGAAAGCAAAATCACTAATCTCTAGTTTCTTTTATTCTCTAAGTTCACACCTTTAAAATATGGGATATTTTCATGACCTAAGACAAATGTTTTCAGGACATGATCTTGAAAAGGGTAGTGATTTATGATTTAATAATTGTACAGGAACACTACTAACACTTTAGTGATCATATAGATCCTTATCAGGCTTCCACTGTGCCACCTAGCTCTCTTATACAAAAATAAATGAGTCAGGATTAGTTTATGCCAGCTTCATGGTTGATAAGTACACAGACTATAATAATAACCCACTTGATCTCTCAAGTTATATGACCAGTAATAATGAAAGAATGAATCATCTCACCCATCCTCAGAGCTATTTCCAATACTCTCCATCAGATATTCCAGGAAAGTGATTTACGCCATAATGGTTTACTTCACAATTGTTTCTGTCTATGACAAGTGGAGTTCTCCAAAGCATGTATGTTGGGGATTGTGGGGTGGAGGACTTAACCTTATTTACCCAGAGCAGTACTGAGTGGAAAGAGTCAGGGCTAGAACACTGATCTTTCTCCTGTTCTTTCTACTATAATTTGCTGCCCTACCTACACTTCTTAAATATTACAGATTCACAAATAAATTACAGATATTACAAATAAGTATTAAATTTTACAGATGGTAGGTAGATTAAACACTAGTCTGAATCAGTAAAACCTGAGTTCAAATCCTATCTCAGACCCTTGCTAGCCATATAATCTTGGGTAAACCATTTAACCTCTTCCAGACTGTTTCTTCATGTGCAAAATGGGAATAATAACAGCACCTATCTCATAGGATTGTTGTGAGGAGCAAATGAAATGGCCTACTTAAAACACTTTGTGTATATAAAATCTATGTAAAACACTTAAAGTGGCATATAAATTCTAGTTGCTTTTATTGTTACCAGTTGGAAGGACATTAGCAATCCTTATAATCCATTAAAAAGGAAGTATTTCTTTAAGGAAAGCTAATTATGTTTTCTTTCTTTTTTTTTTTCCTGAGGCAATTGGGGCTAAATGACTTGCCCAGCGTCACACAGCCAGGAAATGTTAAGTGTCTGATATCAAATTTGAACTCAGATCCTCCTGACTTCAGGGCTGATGCTCTATTCTCTACACCACCTAGCTGCCCCTAGTTAATTATGTTATATCATATGAAATGTATGCTAGTATGCTAGGTGGTTCGGTGGATAGGACACTAGGCTTGGAGCAAGGAAGCCCTGAGTTCAAATCTGACCTCATTAGCTAATTGAGCTTAGCCAAGTCAAGGTTAAATGCCTCTAAAATATGGCAAACCACCTTAGTATTTTTGAAAGAAAAAAAAAACTTATTCATATTTGATTGAATGACTAAACAATAAAAACAAAAGTATGAAGAGACAATGTGATGTAGTAGAGAATTACACTAAAGACCCATAGAGCTCAGGTCAATTACTTACCACTTACCATGTGACCTAGTGACAATTTTTCTGAGCTTCAGTCTCTTCATCAGAAAAATAAGGTTAATAATATTTGCACTTAGTTAGCTAGGCTACAACTGATTTACCGAAGTAAGAAATTCTGTTCTAAAATTAAGCTAAGAACTTGCCAGAAGTTGCCAGAAGAAGAAAATCCAGGGCACAATGAGGAACAATAACAGCAAACTCCTCCTCCCAACATATGCAATTCTCTTTAGAAAAACATTAAACTGTATGATGCCCTCATAGTTATGACAAATTACAAACAGCTAAACTCCTCCATCTTCTTTTATCACCATTTCCTTCATCTTTCATCTCCAAATCTCCTTTTTTCCCACTTCCGTCTTCTCTCCTTAGTCCCCATCCAACACACATTCTCCTGTTCAAAACTTCAATCATATCCACAGGCAATCAGTAATACAAAAAATTGTCCTTGAATTGCCTCAGAAGCCTGACTACTTTACTATGGTCTCATAGACCATTGGAATAATGGGATAAGGTCGGCTTTCCTCTCAGGATATAAAGATAAATTTAGTCCACTTGAGAAGCAGCCTTTGTTCTAGTGGGAAGTTGGATCTCTAATTGCCTTTGGTGAAGTCATGGGGTACCTTTGTTCTCTGTAGAGAGTGAAGGAAATGATGCACCCTTACTCTTAATTCTCCTCTTTCCCTAATACTAGCTCCCTCCACAATGAGCACTCTGTTCATTCTTTCGAGGAAGCTGCCCCTTCATCTAATCTTTTTCATGAAAACAAATTGTCCCCAAGAAGGGTGTAGCTATATCAGGGGTGCCAGCCACCAATCCACACAGGAAGGGAATAAACTGGCAAGCTAATGCATTAAAAAGGAGTTGAGAAAGATCCTCAGTCTTTCAGTATGGGGGATTTCCAGATGGGAACCCAAGCTGATAATCATAGTCGTGACATAGGTATGGTGATAGAAAGGGAGTCTATCTGTCCTGGATTCCATATTCCCCACCATAGCTGAGTCCTTGTTTTGCCTTGAGATGGATTGGTTTTGGAGTCAGATTTAATCAGCAAAAGGAAAGATAAGGTTTCCCGAAGAAGAGATCCCTAGATTGTTGAAGAGGGATTAAGGGAATGCAAATGATAGGAGAAGAGATCTGAGGTCTCTTGAAAAGGAAACTTGATTGTTTCCTATGGGAAGATAAAGATCTTTTCCTAATTCTCAGTGGCAGGGTGAGATATCCAAGAAGAAATGAATCATGATACTTTATTTAATTCAGTTGGTCTCAGTAATTGTTTGCATGTTGGAATTCCAATTTCCCATTGAAATATGAGCTTCTCAAAGACAAAGACATATTTTAAAAGGCCTTTATTTGCAACTCTAGTGCCTGGAACATTAGTAGATGTTGAATAAATATTTATTAATGATGTTGATGATTCAGGTGGGTGATTACAATACAGCAAGCATTTATTAAGCTGCTACTGTGTGTAAAGATTGTGATTAGTACTAGATCCACAAAAACAAAAGAAAAAATATTCTGTGTTCTCAAAGTGCTTATGTCTTACTGGAATACAAATGAAACTAAACTGAGATTGGACAGCACGGAAAACAATCTTCTAGAACTAGAATCTAGTTCTTTGGAGCTTCCCAGACCACCAGAATCACTCTTGATTTCTGTTTGAAGCAGTCAGACTCTTAACTGAAAACTCTAGCATGTTATGAAAGCTCTTAAAATCAATCCCAATTCCCTGAAGCAGAACAATTTTAAATTTAGAAGATAGGCAGAATGGGAGAAAAAAAAAGTCTTTTTTCAGGAAATTTCCATAAGGGCTCATAACTACCATCCAAATCTTAGGACATTCATAGATGGGGAAAAAATAATCTGCCTTGGAGACTTGTTTTCAACAGAACAGAAAAGCAGGAAATTGCCTGCTCTTGCCCCAACTACTGTCCTCTCCCACCCCCATCCCAATCCAAGGAGTTTAATTGGCTTCTTCTATTATCCAGTTCATGTAAGTTTTATGAAAAAAAATGCTATATTTCTTATGTAATATATAGTTTCATTTTATTGGAAAACAGATAATTTCTAATTTTTCTCTTCTTAAAGAAAAGGTGGAAGGACCTATATATAAACATAAGCACTATTTATGTATTTCAGAGCAATATTATGATCTCCATTACTGTTTCTGTATAAATGTTGACCAAAGCATGAGAATTAGATAGAGGAGAGGGGGAGAGGGCTTCTTGTAGAAGAAGATGGGGAGCCTATTTCCAGAAAGGAATAATGATAAATAACAGAAAAAACAGAAAGTTCTGTTTCTTGACTTGAAGAACTAGCAAATAGTCTAGAATTGGTTCTAATCTGCTAACCACAAGATGAAAAAATGAACTTTTAATTGGCAAACTGAGTTCAAAAGGCATTAGTCAGCCAAACCCAGATGTTGGACAATATTTTTTTTCCTGTCTGTGTTCCAGTAAGAGAGAAACAAGGCCGCAAAGAGAGGCCTTGGGCCTTTTCCATCTCTGACGCATGGCCCATAAACATGAGCTTCTGTTCATTGTTTCTTGAATTTGTTCTATCAAGGACGGGGAAAGGAGCTATATGTCAAAAATATTTATAGCAACTTTCTTCTCAGGACAAAAAAAAAATGGAAACTGAGTGATACCAATAAATTAGGGAATGAACAAATAAATTGGATTGTTTATATTGGAATGTTATTGTTCTGTGGGAAATAATGAGCAGGATGCTCTCAGAAAAACCTGGAAAGTTCTCCATTTGCTCAAGAAAAGTGAAATGTATTGTGAACAAAGATAAAGCAATGTTCTGAAATGATCAACTGTGAATGACTTTGCTATTCTCAATAGTACAATCATCCATGAATACTCTGAAGGATTTATAATGAAAATATCCATACTCGGAGAAGAAAGTGAGTGTGTTTGAATAAAGATTAAAGGACTCCCCCCTCTCTCTCCTCTCTCTCTTTCTCTCTCTCTCTCTCACTCTCTTCATCTTCCTCTCTTTCCTTCCTTCATCCTTTCTCCCTCTCCCTACTCCCTTTCTTTTGTTCTCTCTCCCCTCTCTCATTGTATTTTTTCTTCAGGGATGTTTGTAAGGGGCGAGGGGAGATATCTGTTTTCTTTCACATGATTTTTGTGGAAATGTTTGGCATAATTTCACATGTTCTTTCTTAATGGAGACTAGGGGTGGGGATAAGGAAGAAAATCTGGAACTCAATTTTAAAAACAAATGTAAAAAATGTTTTATATGTAACTAGGAGGGAATAAAAAAATAAAGAAAAGAATTTGCTCTGTCCTGTTTTAGCTAAAGAATGTGGAAGATGATTGTGACATATAAATTTTAAAAAGTCAAGAGATTGAAGACCCAGATTATGGGATCTGAAATCTTAGCAGGGATTTTTCAGAAGCTGAGCAGGTAAATTCAGAGAGACCTGTCCAGTCTAATGTAGTATTAATATAATTGAATTGTCCATTGGCTTATCATCCTTTGGAAATGAAGTTAGTGGGGATGAATACTGAAGAAACTGTGTTAAGTCTGCAAAGATCTATCTAACTTTTCTAGTATTCTATTTACCTCTTTAACTTCTTTCTTATTTATTTTATGGTTCATTTTATCTAGTTCTGGGAGAGCAAGGTTGAGATCTCCCACTATTATAGTTTTGCTGTCTATTTCTTCTTGCAGCTCTCAACTTCTTCTTTAGGAATTTCCATGCTATACCACTTGGTGCATATGTTTAGTATGCTTCTGTTTTATGAGAGAGTTCACCCTGTTCACATTTATCGTTAAGACTGCTAATTCTGTATTTTCTGCCATCTTGTTAACCACAAATTATACTTTTCTCTTTCCTTTTTCCCTTTCCTTCCTCCCCAGTATTTTCTTTATGAGCACCACTTGCCTCAAGCAGACTTCCTCTTTTAGAGTCCCTCTCTTTTCTTATACCTTTCCCCTACTATTTCTGTTTTCCCTTCTATTTAGCCTACCCTTTTCTTTTCCTTCTTCCCCTCCCATTTTTCTATGAGGTGAGAGAAGTTTTTCTATGAAACCAAGTATGTCTAATATTTTTTTCTTTGAGCCAAATCTGATGAGAGTAAGATTTACACACTGTTCATCCCCTCCCATCTTTTCCTCGATTATAATCAGTTTCCTTTGCCTTTTCATGAGATGTAATTTCCCTCATTTTACCTCCACTTTCCCCTTCTTCTGGTACAATCCCCTTTCCGCTTCTAGTTTCTTTTTTATATTATAATAGCAAAATCAAATTATACATACACTCTCTATGTATACCCATAACAGAAATAAAATTCTCAAGAATTCTATTCTTTTTACCTTTTTATGCTTCTCTTGAGTTCTATATATGGAAGTAAAATTTTTTGTTTATCCCTGGTCTTTTCATCAGAAATAAATGGAATTTACCTGTTTCACTGAATGTCCATTTTCTTCCCTGAAAGAAAATGCTCAGTTTAATGGTTTAGTTTATTTTTGGCTTCATTCCAAGTTCCTTTGCCTTTTGGAATATCACCAGGCCCTTCCATCCTTTAAGGTGGAAGCTGCTAAGTCCTAGGTAATCCTTATTATGGCTCCTAGGTATTTGAATTGTTTTTTTCTGGCCGATCTTTCCTTGGTCTGATAGTCCTGAAATTTAATCATGATATTCCTTGGACTTTTAATTTTGGGGTCTCTTTCCAGAGGTGTTCAGTGAATTCTTTCAATGGCTATTTTATCTTCTGATTCTATGACATCCTGGCAGTTCTCTTTGATGATTTCCTGGAAAAAAAAAGTGTCCAGGCTCTTTTTTTCATCATGGTTTTCAGGAAGTCCAATAATCCTTAGATTCTCTCTTTTAGATCTATTTTCCAGGTCAGTTGTTTTTCCAAGTAGGTAGTTTACTTTTTTTCTATTTTTTTTCCTTTTTTGGTTTTGCTTGACTGATTCTTGATGTCTCATTAATCATTCATTTACATTTGTTCATGTCTGGTTTTTAGTGACTTATTTACTTTTTTAAACTTCTTTTTGCATTTGTCCAATTGAATTTTTAAATGAGTTGTTTTGTTCTATGGATTCTTTTTCCATTTCATTTTATTAAGTCTGACTACTATCCCTAGAGATTGAGATAATATTACTACGTTGTTTCTAATAGTGACCTTTTTTCCCTGAGAAATTTTAATATGATTCCTGAGTATATAAATATACAAAATAGGCATCCAAATCAAACATTTTCTAATGATAAATTACAAAGAAATTTATTTTAAAACAATTCATTGGTAAATACATAATTTTACCATTTATTAAAGATGAAAGCAAACTTGCATACTAATAAGTTGGTTGTACTTGTTTATTTTTACCTAAAGAATTAAATTTTAAAACTGGAAAAACATTTTAACATCCAAAGGATCTGATAAAGGCCTTATTTCTAAAATATATAGAAAATTGATTTATAATTATAATAGTTTTATAATAATATTTTTATATTTGTTATATTTATAATAATAAATTTATAAATAGTTCAAGCCATTCTCTGATTGATAAATGGTCAAAGGATATGAACAGACAATTTTCAGATGAAGAAATTTGTAGTCTCATGAAACTATTTGTAGTCTCATGAAAAGAAACTCCAAATCACTATTGATCAGAGAAATGCAAAATAAGACAATTCTGAGATACCACTACACACCTGTTAGATAGGCTAAGATGATAGAAAAAGATAATGACAATGTTGGAAGGAATGTGGGAAAACTAGAACACTGATACATTCTTGGTGGAGTTGTGAACAGATCCATCCACTGGAGAGAAATTTGGAACTATGCTCAAAAAGTTATGAAACTGTGCATACCCTTTGATTTAGCAGTGTTTCTACTGGAATTATATCCCAAAGAGATTTTAAAGGAGGGAAAGGAACCCACATGTGCAAAAATGTTTGTGGCAGCCCTCTTTGTAGTGGCAAGAAACTGGAAACTGAGCAGGTGCTCATCAATTGGAAAATGGTTGAATAAATTATGGCATATGAATGCTATGGAATATTATTATTCTGTAAGAAACGACCAGCAGTATGATATCAGAGAGGCTTGGAGAGATCTACATGAACTAATGTTAAGTGAAATGAGCAGAACCAAGAGATCACTATACAAAGCAATAACAAGATTATACGATGATCAATTCTGATGGACATGGTTCTCTTCAGCAATAAGATGATTCAACCCAGTTCTACTTGTTTGTGATGAAGAGAGCCATCTACACTCAGAGAGAGAATTATGGGAACAGAGTATGGAACACAACATAGCATTCTCACTCTCTGTGTTGTTATTTACATGCATTTTGTTTTCTGTCTCAGTTTTTCCTTTTCTTTCTTCTTGATCTGATTTTTCTTGAGCAGCAAGATAACTGTATAAGTATGTGTTAAGGACCATGCCTAGGTGAAGGGGCAGGACAATTCTCCAAGAGTCTCTACAGCTGTGGATCATAACATTTGAAGGAGTTACAAAGCAGCCTTTGCAAATGTTCCTTGTGGATTGGAGAATGAAATAAATTGGAGGCAAAAGGGAAGAGAGAGGTTAGAGAATGCAACTACCTCTCAGTCTCCTTGTATCATCATTATCATACTCTCACATGAAGAGATCCATTTTACAGGTCTGAATTAGGCCTCCAGCAGCCACTGGTAGTGGCTCCCATATCCCAACAAATATGTTTACATATATTGGATTTAACATGTATTTTAACATATTTAATATGTATTAAACTACTTGCCAGCTAGGGGAGGAGTTAAGGGAAAGGAGGGGAAATTTTTAAACAAAAGGTTTTTCAAGGGTCAATGTTGGAAAAATTAAGCATGCATATGTTTTGTGAATAAAAAGCTTTAATAAAAAAAGAATTAAATTTTAGAAGAATATTTAATATATTTCACTTGTCAATTTTTTGGGGACCTCTACATTGTTATGCAACCCTATATGGGATTGAGACCTCTATTTTGATCTTAGGTATTGAAAAGAATGTATGCTCCAAGATTTGGGAAGGAAGTATATTTGTTTTTCTGTTGTTACCTGAGTCATCTTTTCTGAGTTCTTTTCTGAACTCTATAAGTACTTACAAGAGAATATGTCTAACTCTAGAGAGTTAGAGTAGAGGGGAAAGGGAAGTGGGGAATGGCGTATTTTTGTGCCAACTGTTCCTCTTACAACACATTAATAAAAACTAATTAAGTTTGGCAGGTATTAGAAAACTATCCTCAAACCCTCAGGGTTATTTCTAGTACCCTGAGGGCAGACATGGTCTTTGCTCCAGGGAGACTAGTCTTTTCATGCAATGAAAGATTTGAGAGTGAGCTCAGAGAAGATGCTATAAAGACAGAGTATTATAGTTTGAGAGGAAAACAGGATCACACAAATAATAAATAATGATAATGTGAGAAGTATGGACATATTTATAGGCAACAGAAGAGAAAGAACCAGTGGTTAAAGAGAGACTCACATGGAGTAAGAGAGGATGATCAGTCAGCTAGTCAATCACTAATCATTTATTAAATGGCTACTATATGCTACATTTTGTGTGTTATTATGTGCAATATATGTGGTACTGTATATTATATATGTACATGTGTGTATGTGTGTTATTGGAGAGGTCCTGAATAATTAGGTGCCATTGGCAGAGAAAGAATAAAATATTGATGGAATTGCTCCCTGAGGCAAGCAGGAAGAGTGCTCATGGGGCTCAGTTTAACCTTATAGTCCCACTTTGCTGTGTCCAGCCAGGAAATTCAAGTTACATCAAACCCCTGAGAGTAACTTTCCCCTATAAATCTGTCCATGGCTCACACCAAATTTGCTGAATCCCTCTTGGGGTTATAGTCCACCCCAGCACTCTGCCTTGTGGTGTCTGTCGTTCCCCTACTCCCTTCCCCCTTCCCAATGGTGTCTCTCCTCTAAATCCCCATCATACTTCATAATGTGTCTCTTCTCATCCCTCACCATGGCTCATGGTTTCTTTTTCCTTATAACTAACTCTTTTATGGTACTAAATCTCTTTTGCTATTTAGCCTGCCAACTAAGGGCATACTCCAATCTCAAACGCTGTTCCCTTTCTCCTTGTTAATTATGAGTTCCATTAGGGAATTTGCCCTTTCCATCATTAATTGTAAAAAGCCCTTTCTTTGCTAGCTATATACTCTCCCAACTCTATTTCATATTTTCCACTTCAGGTATGTATTGTGTTTCTTCATTTTATCTGTAACCTATTATCTTACATAAACTCACTTTTTACCAAAGAGAATGATCACTGTGAATTCTTCATATGATCAAACCCCAACATTTGGTGCCTACATCAATTTCAATATTTGGTACTCTCCTAAACTACCATATCATTACTATTTACTACATGTATATGTATTTGTGTGTGTGTATATACATATATATATATATAGAGAGAGAGAGAGAGAGATTAATATACTATATATGTGCTATGTGTATGTGTGTCTAGACAGACATATATCTTTTTATACATATAAATAATGTTTATCTCTATATATGTAAACATATAACATATCTTGCTATATACAAATAATCTATCTATATAAACACTGTACTAAACATTGGAGATACAAAAAAAGCAAACACATAGTTTCTCTTCAGAGGCCTTTCATTCTCATAAGGGAGACAAGGGATCATAAACACCTATGTACATGGAATGTAAATAGGAAGTAATCTGACAGGGGTTGGGATGAGAAAAACTTTTTTTTTTCTAAGTGGTAGGATTTAACATAAATCTTGAAGAGAACCAGGAGGTGGTGGTAAGAAGGGAAAGCATTCCAATTATGGGTGACAGCTAGTGTAAAGACAGAGTATTAAAGAGAGGATGTGCTATGTGTAAGGAACAACAAGAAAATCAGTATCGTGGGTCATAGAGGATATGGAGGAAGTGTTTTAAAGATTGTAAAGGACTTTAAGTGTCAAATAATGGATTTTACATTTGAACCTGGGCATAATAGGGAACAACTGGAGTTTATTGAGTAGGAAGAATGAATGGTATGATTAGACCAGAGCTTTAGAACATTTTGGCAGGTAAATGGAAGATTTCAATCATTCATGAGTTCATTTTGTATCTTTATCAGTTGCTCATGGGCCTTTCCCAAATCCAACTGGATGACAGCACAATTCTGATTACCTTCTTCATTCTTCCCCTTGGATTCATGTTGACTTAAAATGATAAACTTTTCTCAGATTGTTGGTACTAATTTTAACTTGGGAGAGTGTTAACAAGACTGAGAAGTGTACCCTTTTCTGGAGTAAAAAAACACTTGAGCAAGAGAGACTACCCACGAGGCTATTGCAATAGTCCAGGAAAAAAGGTAATGAGGATCTTCACTGAGGTAGTAGCTGTGTGAATGGAGAAAAAAAGGATATATACAAAAGGTGTGATAAAAATTTAAATGACTAAACATGCAAGAAAATGCCTAAATAAGGTGAGTAAAAGTCAAAAATGACACCTAAGTTGTGAGTTTGGATGACTGAATTAATGGACTTTGAAAGTAATGAGAGGGAAAGAATATAATAATAATAATAAAGTTAGAAAATTGAGAGAATTTTAAGAGAAAAGTAATGAGTTCTGTTTTGGACATGATGAATTTGATATCTATGGGACATCTGGTTTGAGGTGTACTATAAAGTAGCCCAACCTAGAAACAAGATAAACATCTTGTCCAATTAGGACAATTAGTCCCCATGTTTTTAAACTCCACCCTTTGATTAACAATAACTTTCCATTCTTTCCACATCTCCTCCAACAACATATATTTGGTGACCTGTCTAGAGTGTAATTAGAGGAGTCAGTTGGTTTTGTATTTATCAGAGAAGAACTTAAATATGCAGTGAGAGGAATGTATAAAAAAAAAAAGTCTGAGAGAAATTAAACTGAAGAAAGAGGATGTGGAAGAAGAAAACTACATAAAGAATATATAGAAGTTAGGGGCAATTAGATGGTACAGTGTATAGAGCCCACCCTGGATTCAGGAGAATCTGAGTTCAATTCAGCCTCAGACATTTAAAACTTCTTAACTGTGTGACCCTAGACAAATCACTTAACTCTGTCTCACCAAAGAGGAAAAAAAAGATTATATAGAGTTGCTTGAAAATAGTCATAGTTAAGGGGATAGGTTGCAAATCTAGAGCCATCAGATAGCAGACTAGACTAAAAGAACTGTGTTTTCTCTTACCCTCCATGATTCATTCTTTCACTGTCTCCTTTACTTCTTTTCCTTATTGATTTCAATAGTTCATGGATTCATATTATATCCCCATCAGTTGTTCATGGGCATCCTCCAAATCTAACTGGATGGCAACAGGATTCTGATTATCTTCGTCATTCTTCTCCTTGGATTCATGTTAATCTAAAATAATAAAGTTTCTTTAAATTGTTGGTACTATTTTGGGAGAGTGGTATCAAAACTGAGAAATTCACATTTTACTGGCAGACCTTTCAGAAAGAAACTCATTAAAGACTTAGGGAATCATCTTTCTGAGTCTCATCTTAATCTTGCTGATGACAGATTTTTGCTACTGAGATAAAGGGGTCAACCAAAATAAGGATAATGTTAGCGATGTTGAACTAATAAGTCAAGATTTTCCCAGTTTTCCTTTCTTAAGAAAAAACTATGCACCATTACTCTAAGCCTAGTAGCAAAATCTAGATCACATATTAACACAGAAGTCTTCATATATACACCTCTTTGTTTGTGGATGATACTGTATCCCTTATTTCAGAACCCAGAGTATTCTAGTCTCCTAAATGACAAGAGTTCACTCAAGAGTTCAGGCTAACTATTCACACAAGAAAAACCAAATGGATGAAAAATGTCTATCATCCACTTAGTCAATGGATAAGTATTTATTATGCATGCATTATGTGCATATTATCATATACACAAGCTATGATAAGCAATTCAATAAATTCACCTATAAATCTACTATACTACTACATATATCTTAAACAGATACTGTGGATAGATAATAAGCTGGAACTATAAAATAATAGTCTTTTCAGATATCTTCCTCAACTCTCACTAACACTGGTAGTTTGAGTCCCACCCTAAGAGAAAAGAGACTATTGATTCTCCCCTATCTAGTCAAAAGAAATCTTTTTCACTTGTAAGTCACCATGGAAGAAAGCAAAAGATTATCCAATTGATTTTTTTTTTTTTGCATGTACTCTTAATTCTAGTTCTTTAGCCAATTAGTAGATTCTTCATCACTAAAGTACCAGTTTCGAAGTCACTCATAGACAGAAACAATCTTATCAAGTATCTCTGTTTGAATTGAAACCAAACAGGGAATATTGTTCATGTTCTATATACCCCACCAGTAAGGGCAAATCTAAAGACTGAACCCTTGTTGGACAGTCTGCTCAAAAAAAAAAAAAAATAGGAGTAAGAGAGCAAGTTGGATTATCTTTGAGAAATTGAGCAGTATTTTTAAAGACCTCAAATTTCTCCATGAAACAAAAACCCATATTTTTTAATATCAATGTTTATGGTGATGTTTTGTAGCTGTAAGTCATGAAATATCACGTCTCTAAAGTCTTAAAGTTGTAAGTCATACAAAGTGCAATAAAGAGTCACATGTTGAATATGATTATACTGTCCATATTACCAGTGGAAGATTCCACAGAAAAAGAGATATCCATAAGATATATGTAGTAGTATAGTAGATTTATAGGTGAATTTATGAAAAACATAAATATTATCCCCTTTCATGTACTTTACCATCCAGTCAAAATAGTATTTCTCAATTATAACAATTCATTGCCAACCTCTGTACCTTTGCAAGGCTGTTTCCCAACAATGAAATGCTATGCATATCCACATGAGTCTGTCTAGATATTACTTTCCAGGGGGCATGAATAGATATCTGTATAATCTCCCCTGTCCACTTTTCTTCAAGGGAGATTTTGATTTCTGCCTGAAGGGTAAATGGGCTAAGCACTCTGCTATCCTTAGAGAAAGGCTATCAGACTAGAAGTATATCTGTCTTCTGACCTAAATATTACTAGCCCCAAGGAGATTATTTTTAGATTCAAATTGAGCTCTTGATTGCTATCACTTAATAGACAAGTACTTTGAGATATAGATATGCAAATATAGATGTATATGTGTGTGTGTGTATATATATATGTATATGTACACACACATACACATACACACGTAAGACTTGACCCTTTTCCCACCAAGTGCCAGTTTCACAAAGAATATATTTATAAAATAGCAAATAAATCCATTTATCCAAGCTGGTAGCAAACAGAAATCAGGGAATGTATATAGATGAAAATATATCAGACAACAACAACAAAAAAAGAGTGAGGTTCCCTATTTGAAGCAAGATATTTCAGCTCCATCGAGAGAGGGAGAGTCTTATAATTCACCCAAAAGCAAATACTACCAAAATATTCAATATAGTAAGACATGGTTAGAAATATGAACAAGGTGCTAGCTCCCTTACATGTTGGCTTCTTCCCTAAATCCTTCTCCTCCTTCAAGGAGCCAAAAAGAATCTGGAACTGAACATTTCCCCCCTAAAAGCAGGAAACAAGCAAACCAAAATCTCTCTTCTTCCAAACTCTGGCCCACTCTGCCACTTACATAAAATGGAGCATTGAATAACCAGTCCCTACCAAAGAAGAGTCTTATACTAATAGGCTTTGAGATCTGGATTAAATATGTGTATATTATTTCCTCTAAAACTAAGTAAACTCCTCAAAGGTAGAAACTATTTTATTATTATATTTATATCCCCAGGGCTTAGAACAATGATCAGTACACAGTAGGTATTTAAGAAATGTTTGTTTGTTGATCATTCAAAGAGATAGATGCCAAGAAAAGCAAAGGCTGGTTATAGAGTAAGATTGAGGGATAACCACAGGAACTCCCCTTGTGCCCATGCAATGTCATAAGACTTAGAGAAAATCCCCTTACATTAGGTGGATCCCCGGAGAAATCTTTTTTCCTCAAACATGGACAAAAATTGTCCTGAATAAGCAGTGAATGAATGGATTTTCATTTTCATTATTGAAGTACCCACAAATCATTGAAAGTATTAAAGTGTTAATCTAATTTATTTTAATACTGATAGTTCAGATTAAATTGAAGGTAGAATGTTAGTTTTTGTAGAGCTAGAATGGAACACATAGATCAAATAAAAATAATTTTGCATTTTAATTCAGTCTTTCCCAAACATTTGAAACTCCTTAATCATATTGGTTCTTGTTGAATTTGTGACATCATTGTGACATAATATGACTTCCTCATATTTTTAAAAATCTAAATGGATTTAGTTAATTTTACTTTGAAGATTTCACAGATTTGTAAAAAAAAGAACTGCAAGGAAACTGAGTTATCACAAAAGTAAAGATGAGATTCAATTTGGCTATTTTCACCTTTTTCTGACAACTCAAGGTTATTGGTGAAAGAACGTAACAATCAAAGATTATTGGGAAAGAAAGCTTCTAGGAATACATCAACAATCTTGAACTGTTGCTTTTCATTACATTACCTTTAAGATAAATCTCATAACATAGTATACCATCATGGCTCCTTTAATCGTTTGGTTATGTACTATTTCAAGAGTTTTTGTAATTCCTAAACAATGAGAGTAATGGTGGGGAAAAAAAAAGATTTCAAATTTTTTCATGGAATCAGAAAATGTCAGAGTTTGGGGAAGTACCTTAGAAATCACTGAATCCCAATCCCAACCAACTAACAGGTAAGGAAATTTAGGTCAGAGAAGTGAATTAAGTTGTTCAATGTCACACAGCTGGTTGGAGCAAGACCACAAGAGGAACACAAGGTTCCCAAACCTTGAACAGTACTCTTTTTATTAGACAGTACTGTTTTTCTTGGCCAATCTTTCTTTCCAACAATAAAGATCCATTTCTTGGAAAAGCTCAGATTGATTTTTCAGTTTTTCCATATTAGACCATGGGTATAAATTACAGTCAGGGAGATTTAACTTAACTTACCTTCGATAAATAATCAGGTAGTCACATGACCTCAGTGAACCTCTCCAAAACTTGGCTGGGCTAATAAAAACAGGACCCTGAATTTGCTTTCCATATGGTCCTCTGTACATCTGGATTTTTCTTAACTAATACCATTATAGAAAAGCATGAAGCCTTATATCATCTTCACCAAATAAATGCCAACAGGATGGTCTGATTAGAGTATGTTGGGTGAGCTATTTTTGTCCTGACATATGTACTATATATAGGGTATGTATAATACAAACACCTGGAATATAAACTCCTAGAAAGCAGAGAACAGATTGTTTGTACATTTTATGTGGGATTCTGCACATCATGGATGTGCCATAAGGACAATAAATCAGCTAATGTCCAGTGAGACTGCTGGCTACAAGAATGGTCAAAGATAGTATTTTCTGCTTTTGCAAGCAGAAAGCATTTGCTGTAAGATTTGTTTAAGGTATCAAGAGACTGTTCAAGGAAATTATTACATGTGAATATAGGCTGCCTAGGGAAGTTGTGAGAATTTTAAAAGCCTTGATAGGCTAACTGTGTAAAGAAAAAATAACAAATAATATTGACTTCTATGAGTTTCTCCAAAAATTCACATACACCAAGCCATGTTACTGTGAACTACACGTTTGCTGATCATGTTCAGTTTTTCAAAGAATAGAAACCCTGTCACATTCACCCTAAGTTCTATTGGGTTTGTTGATAGCAAAAGAGACCTCTGTTGAAAACTCACTCATTCAATAAGAAAACAAGAAGACATAGCTATCTACTTCACCATCACCCTTGGAAACCAAGATTTTGGATCTAAGAAATTAAGCCATACACATTCATAGAAAGTCATGTCTATTCATGGCCCACAGATGTTAGGAGCTGTGAGACTTTCTAAGAAGAACAAAGGAAAATGAAGATTTTGGCAGATGTACCATTCTAGGGTAGGCAGTCCCCCCCCCCCCACTAGCTTTGAATCCAGCATTCATTAGTAGATCAGAGAAGAAAATACGCAGGGACTGGGAGAATTCCTTTGAAGATATGAATTTAGAAGTTCATCAATCTTTCTGACTGTTTAACAATAATAGCTGGCATTTATATAGGACCTACTATGTTGGCAAATTCTTTACAAATCACATCTCATTTGATCTTCACAACAACCCTGAGAAGTAGGGGATATTATTATCCCTATTATATAGTTGAGAAAACTGAAGTCACATATTCTCGTAAGTGATTGAAGTCAAATTTGAACTCGGGTCTTTCTAACTCATGCTAGCTGTTAAGCCATCTAGTTGCCTCTACATATTCCTTACCTTCCTCTTATGCCCAGTATGAAAGTCAGCATCAGTAAAGTCTTACCTAAATGCTTTGTTTTAGCCAGTCACTGAACTTTTCTCTTCCTCGTTTCTTCATCTGTAAAACGGGAATAATAGTTCTACAAAGAAGCAGCTAGATAGCACAGTGATCAAAGCACTGGACCTGGAGTCAGGAGGATTTGAATGCAAATCCAGTCTCAGACACTTACCAGCTGTATGACTTTTTAAAAATAATTATCATTTAATACACATTGCTTTATGGATCATATTGGTAGAAAAAATCAGAACAAAAGGGAAAAAGCAAGGGAGAGAAAAAACAAAAAAGAAGTGAACATAGCATGTATTGATTTACATTCAATTTAAATGGTTGTTTTTCTGGATGCAGATGATGTTTTCTATCCAAAGTTTTTTGGGATTGTCTTGGATCACCGAACCATTGAGAAGAACTAAGTATTTCATAGTTGATCATAGCAGAATCTTGCTGATACTGTGTACAATGTATTCTTAGTTCCATTTGTTTTGCTCAGCATCAGTTCATGTAAATCTTTCCAAGCCTTTCTAAAATCTACCTGTATGACATCTGTCTGCCTCAGTTTCCCTATCTATAAAGTAGGGATAATAATTATATCTAATTCACAAAATTGTTGTGATGATAGAAATAAGAAAATATTTGTAAAAATCTTTGCAAACCTTAATAAAATATCAATGTTAGATATTGATGATTTCATTTTACAGTATGAGAATATTGTGAGGATCAAATAAGATTATGAATATTAAATCATTTTTGAAAATTTGAGGCATTTTGCAAGCTTGTTTTTCATTTGGATCTGTGATTTCAATAATTTCAGGAATTCTTTGTGAGGAAAATCCCTTCTATCAATACAGAACAACAATTGTTCAGCAACTTATAATCTTAGAGTATTGCATAAAATAAAAAGAGTCTAACTTATTTGTCAGTGTAGATCAAGTATAACACTTGAACCCAAAGCTCTAGGACTTGTATCTCACATTGCTTCTCTTATGGATTATCATTATTTTTAAACTACTGCTATATCAAAATAGCAGGTTCAAAAGAAAATAAGATTTAGGCTGAAGTTTGAAAACCTTTTAGGTATACTGAGAACAGGCTCGTTTTAGTGTTGCTTGTATTCAAATTCAACTTGTAAATCATACAAAAAGGCAGCATTTCCTACTCACCAAAAAGGAGTCACAATGTGCTCTGAGCAGGCGGACAAGGAGTCAAAGCAGAACAGCATTTTATATCTTAGTTGGCTCACGTGGAGTTCAGCCTGGAGACATGGTGGCTGTCCTCAGGCATCTCCCCATCCCTTTCAGATCTTTGTTTTTTCTGGCAATAACTTGGTCTGTGACTATCTCAGTTACATTTCAGCAGAAACAATAAATTTAAAAGTTTGCAAAGTACTTTTCATCTATTATCTGATTGAAACCTCATAGCAGCCCTATGAAGTAAGTACAACGGATAATAACAGTTAACTCTTATCTAGCATATTAAAGGTTGTAAGCTTTTTTTACATCCATAAACTCTATTGTTATTACTAGTCCCATTTTACAGATGAGAAAATTAAGACTCAGAATTTATGACCTGCCCATGTTCATACAATCAGTAAGTATCAAAAGTTAGATTTGAAATATTATTTCTCTCCCTCCATTTCTATTATATTATGCTGCATCTTCAACAAGGGATAACAATTGTTTTCCATTTGGATGCTGATCACTTCTTCTTGACTAATTTAAATAAAAATCACCAATCTTGAATTGGAGAGTTTTCTGTAAAGTCATTTGGACTAACTTTCCATTAAAGAAATTCCAGGCACCCATGCTGTAATCCAGATTGTTTTTTTTTTTTTTTTTTTAAGCCTCATTATAGGAGAGAGGGAAAAAGGTTTAAAGCAAATGTAATTTTTTTTTTTTTTTTTTTTTTAAAAGCCAGACATAACAAATACATTCAAGTTGCATATAAAAAAATCTAAGTAGCTTCAGGATGAACAGGAGAGCAGGGGGAAAGGAGGGAGGGTGAAGGAGGAGATGTTTCTATTTTGCAGGGAGAGAAACTAAGTCAGATGGTAGAGCAGAGGCCCAGATAATACTGGGCTTGGAGCCCAGGTCTCCTGACTGTCAGCCCAGTGTTACAGCTTTATAATCTACCCTGTGCCTTACAATGCAGCACTTTGTTCTTTGTGTTTTGGAGGTAGTCAGGATTTGCTCTTAGGGTAAGGAGGCAGTCAGTTCCATCAGGCAGAGGAAGAAGCTACTATGACCAGTTTCAGGAGTTGTCATTTTTATCTTTCCCCAAAAAATTTAATATCTCTTTCTGCTACTAAGGAGGTGAAGTGATTTTTCAGAATGTATTTTGGTTCCTTAGACAACAAGTTTTCCAAAAATATTACAAAAGAGATCTTTTTTGTGTGTGTCAATAATTAAGTGAATAAGACTAATGTATACTGAAAGAAATGTAACAGGATTTACTACCTTACTTCTTGTAGACAGCAGACTGGGGGTGGAGGGGGTGAAGTTCTAGGCTTGGATTTAAGAGATAGGTTAAAAGCTGACTCTAGCTTTTACTAATTACTTGGTCATGGGTAAGTGGCCTTACTTTCTTAAGCCCCAATTTTCTTACCTGTTCTTAATCATGGCAATTCTTACCATATGTGCCTTGCAGGGTGGTTATGAGTAAAGTATCATCTATGAGCATATATACCTTTCTTTGCTCTGGTGGCTCTTAGAACTGTGCTTGGAACAGTCCTTAAAAAATATTTATTGATTGACTAACTGACTTGTGTATGGACAAATATAAAAGAGGCTGATCTTTGAGTCAGGAAGAACAGCATGCAAGTCTTGCCTCTCATATGTGCTCGCTGTCTGATAGTGGGCAACTCATTGAACCACTCATCACATATTGGAAACTTTAAAACTTCAGTTTCAGACATGTTGCCCAACTATATCAGTGGAGAAAGTTTCTACATTGGGAAATCCCTATACCAATTATATGGCAAAGGAAGGAAGGAAGGAAGGAAAGAAGGAAGGAAGGAAGGTAGGAAGGAAGGAAGGAAGGAAAGAGAAGGAAGAGAAAAAAGAGGAATAGAGAGAAGGAGGGAAAGAAGGAAGAAAAGAAAGGATGAGAAGAGAAAAAAAAGGAAGGAAAGATGTTTGTTATCACAGATGAAATAGTTCATGGGACTATTAGCTCAATCTGTGAAAGATAATTAAAAGCCACAAGATTCATTCTCTGTGGTTCCTGATACAATTTGTTCAGTTACTCTGTCACAAACAGACTCCTTTGTCTCATAAAATTATGTCACTTGCCACAAAACAAACCAGGGAATTTTGTGAGTGTGTGGTGAGAGTATGGATGGTTTCAGGTTTCACCCATCCCTTCTATTAGGTAAATAACCTCACAGAGGGTCTCCAATTGAAGCATCTTCTCATGTCAGTTTGGCAGGACAGTACTGGAATTTGGGGGAAGACTCAGCGAAAACCCTTTTCTGGAAGATTTGTGACCAGGCTTCTGCAGCTTATTGCACTGTTTGGGTCCAAAACACTAGAAGATTATAGCAGTTCTAGTTCCAGACTGAGGAGCTCACAACTGTTAGTTGTACCTTGTGGGTTTTTTTTTTTTTTGCCAGTTGTGGGTAGACCTCAAACAGTTGAAATTTGGGGCTCTGTTCCCATGAGCTTCCCCGTAACTTGAATGCTTCTCAACTTCGTGAAACTGAAAAAGTTGATTGGCAAGTGTTCAAGAACAAGCTGTCTCAAGAGATTTCTTGTACTTCCTGCTGCTGCTGCTAGGCAAGCCAGAAGTCCCCAGAGAAAAAGCTTCCCCATGATAGGTCAGCACTTCAGCTGACAGTTCTGGCCATAAGCCAGATATGCAGAAAGCACAAAAAATAAAAATAATGAGCAAAGAAAAAATAAGAATTATGTGTCACCTTTTTTGTTTGTTTGTTTAAACTTGAAAAACTATACAACTCAATGTGGGTTCACCAATGTCAAAGGTGCAGAATGAACTGGGATGATATTCCTTCTGTGCAGTTTAATGGAAAGCTGGCTGACCTCTTAAATGGAAAAATTTCATAAAATCACAGATTTTTTGAGTTGAATGGGACATCAGAGCCCACATGATTCAAGTTATACCTGAGCTCATATTGGAGGCTCTCTATCACCTGCTGGAATGAATATAAAATTCTGTTTGGCATTCAAAGCCTTTCATAAGCTCACCTCTCCCTCACTTCCCATTCTTAAACTTTATCCCCACTACAAAGCCTTTAATGCAGTGATGTTCCTCAGTACTCTATCTCTCAAGGGTAGATATTTTCTCTGGCTGTCCCCCCCCCCCCCATAACTGGAATGTTCTCCCTCTTCTTTGCCTTCTGACATCCCTCACTTCTTTCTTTCCAACAATAAAGAACTGAGATTTTTCTGAGTAAAGACCCATTTCTTGGAAAAGCTAAGCACAGTACTTTGTATATATATAGGAACAATGTGTTTTATTTCTTGTTTTTCAAAAGACTGGGTTTCCCTTTCTCATTAAGTCTGGAAGTGCAACAGCCATGCATGGACTTGATTAATGCAAGGAGTTCAGTCCTGCTCCATTTCTGTCTTGGAACAGTTCAGTCCTTCTTAGTCAAGCTGGTTCTCTCAGTCCCCACTCCAGAGAGCTCATTGTACAAGTGCCAAACTTAGCTCTGACACTCTATTGGCATAAACCTCTGCAGCTCAGAACTCCTAAACTCAATAGTTCTGCCAGCCTCAAGTCTCTCTGACTTGCAAGGATGACAAACATGGGCCATCACAACTGAACACATACTAAAGAGTTAATAATTTTTGGTTGAATTGGACTTAAATATTAGAGATGGAATTCTTGGCCAGTCTTGGTCAGGATATGATCCTATAACTTCTGAAATTCCTTCCAGTTCTGAGACTTTATGATTATATGTCTCCTGATTTCAACACAGTAGCGTTCTTTTCTCTGTATTACAGCTGCCCAAAACACTCAGCTATTTAAATGAGTCTCCTAGATTTATTCTCCCCCACCCAGGGAGAAGGTGTTCAGACATCCTATGAACAGATACCCTTTAGGAGACCTGAGACATTCCCGTGGTACCTCTTTCCACTTCTCCCCATTTCCACAAGGAAAAAACAATAGCTTGCTATTGTTCACTTCTTTCAGACTCTTTGTGACCCCATTTGGGGTTTTCTTGGCAAAGATACTGGAGTGGTTTGCCATTTCCTTATCCAGCTAATTTAAAGATGAGGAAACTGAGGCAAACAGGGTTAAGTGACTTGTCCAGGGTCACACAGCTATATATATAATACAAATTTTAAAAAATGTAAAATAGTCTCTGTCTGAAGCCAGATTTGAAGTCAGAGAGTCATCCTGACTCCAAATCTGGCTTTTTGTGTATTGTGACAATTAGCTATCCTAAATAATAGCTAAAAAGCATGAGAAAGGGAAAGAAGCAGCAGCAGAGAGCTATATGGATCATTCATATGGATGTCCAAGATATATACTTCTTAACTATACCATTTCTTTGCAGCCAATCCCAGACCAAGCTCATTTAGCCCTCCAATCTTATATCCCCTCCTTGCCCAAAGCTTAAATATGTGGGGTTTCTCCCTGATCTATGACCACAAAATGATGGCAAAAACTCTGACCCATCCAAAACAATCAAATATCCATTAATATCTCACATTCTTAAGGCCTATAGAAAAGAAAGCAAACAAAAAAAATAAGTAAATAAACCAAATCTTACCACCACCATGAAAACAAAAAACAAACAAAAAAACACAGTATTTTAATTCACATGAGAAACAAATGCTCCCAGAGCAGCCAACTGATTACTTTGAGCACGGAAAATAATCTTCACAAGGCGATTGAAGTGATCAGCTTTCTGCCTTATTGAAACTCACACAATAGCCCATATTCTTTCGATTGCATTTGGAGATTGAAACCAGAAGATTACTTCTGGGTGAGTCCAGAAAATCCAGAAAAATAAGTCAGGGCCCTTGGACTCACTGATTCCTCTCCCTGCTACCCACAATCCATGGGCCACTTCCCAGGTAAAGGACTAGAGGAATACTGCATTTCTGTCTGGGCAGGTGTCTGTGGCACCCCACCTCCCGTGGTTGGTGATTTTGCTCTCTTAAAATTACCTTATATAACTTTGTGAAAATGTTGTATTTATTTATTCATTGATATCTGTGTTGCATCACAACAACAAAAAAATGTAAGCTCCCTATGGGTGGGAAATGTTGTCTTTGTTTTCTATTCCCAGATTAATTGATTTTTGTTCAATTGAATTAAATTAGAATCTATTACTAGGGACAAAAAATGAACTTGGCTGCTGGTGGCAGAAGTGATCTGCTCCAAAATTATAATTAAACCGTGGCTTTCCATAATTTTGACAATGCTCTCTAAACATTTTCCTTGAACAGAAACAGAAGGCTGTTTTTTAAACATCTGTCCCATCTTAGCTGAAATTCTACTTTAACTCTTCTAACAAAATTTCTTTGTTGCACTCACCCTAATTTCTGGGTTGAAGAGTCTTTTCCACTGGTTCAGCATCAGAGGCTTTTCCACTGGATCAGGAACGGAGCTTTTCCACTGAAATCCACTGAGGGAGTCTGTTAGCCCCACATTGGGCGCCAAAATGTGGTGAATTCAAATGTGGGGTTCTTGTTCTTCTATAAAATATTATAAAAGTTCTCTCTGGGTGCCTTCCCTGGAATCAGGATTTTGTCGGTCCCTGTTCGGGCGCCAAAATGTGGTGAGCTTTTTCTTTTCAAAACACAACCAGGTGATAAAAGTTCAGATCTTTTATTAACTCCAATATAGCCCTGGTTAGCTTAGAGGTCTATCTCTCTGCTTGGTTCCAAGAGCTCCCTCCAAATGTCACTAAATCCAAAGGTTTTGTCCTTCAGCCTCTGCCTCTGCTTTCTTCAGCCTCCAGCCAGCTATCCTTTTGCCTATAGGTTTGCCTAGATGACCGCTAAGGGTCCTTGCAACTTTCCAATTCTACAATTCTGAGAACTGTGGTGAGTTCAAATGTTGGAGTTCTTGTTCTTCTCAAAACACAGCCGGTTTAGCTTAGGGCCCTCCAAATATCTCCAAATCCAAAGGTTCTGTCCTTCAGCCTCTGCTTCTGCTTTCTTCAGCCTCCAACCAGCACAGAGATGGAATGAATCTCTTGTCTCCTTCACTTGGGGCTCGGCTAGCTTTCTGGTGAGTCTTTCAGACCAGCTTGGTCTCAGTGGGGGAAGTGCAGGAGCCCAGCCACCAACTACAGTGGTATGAGATGAAGATGAATCTGGTTGTCCACTGAACTCTCCACTCGTAGCTTCTTCCTCTGAAAACTCACATTATCTTAGATGATTTACTCATTCTTTCTGTGTATCCTTTTCTTCATGTATAAAAAGATGATTTCTAAGGTCTCTTTCAGCTCTAAATCATTAAATTCTGATCTTTAGAGATCATCCAGGACAGGTTGAAGTGAGACAGATGGGAATCAGCCCTCTTCCTTAAAAGCCTCCTGGAAAAAAATGTTATTTCTTCAAGAGCTCCATGACTAATCAGTATCAAACTCTTGCTTCTCTCTTATAATTGTAGCTAAATTCCATTCCCTCTTATCTCATTATGCAAAGAATGCCTAGTCATCATTGTCTGAATAAATTTTTATAATCTATTGGTCCAAATATAACCTAACAGATTCTTTCTTATAAGTTATTGGTCCAAATGTAACCTAACAAATTCTTATAAGCTTTGGTCTAAATATAATCTAAAAAATTCTTATAAACTATTAGTCCAAATATAATCTAACAAATTCTTATAAGCTATTGATTCAACTGGCAAGATAGGTGACATAGTGGTTAGAACGTGGGGCCTGGAGTTAGGAAGATTCATCTTTATGAATTCAAACTGGCCCCAGACACTTACTACCTATATGACCTCAGGAAAGGAACTTAACCTTTTTGCTCTTAGTTTAGTCATCTGTAAAATGAGTTGGAGAAGGAAATGTCAAACCATTCCAGTATCCCTATTAAGAAAATTCCAAAGGGTTCACAAAGAGTTGGACAGAACTGAAAAATAACCAAACAACAACAATATTGGTCCAAATGTAGGCCACACTTTGTTCCCAAATCTGGTATGTAAAAAATTCAAGGAGAGCTTGAAATCAGTAACTTCAGTGTATATCTACATGACTCTCAAAAAGTTCTGAATTTTGGGAGGTGGTCTACATGGAAGAGACTGGGAAAGGGGAAGCTATAGTCTGACTAATATGTATGTTGTGAAACTTTATAGGTTTGGAATAACTAAGAAATGAAATACAGTTAGGCTGAATTGGCGAAATACCAATCCTACAGAGTACTTAGAGGAAAAAAATAACATTTTATTCTTTTCAAGAATCTAGCCTATGGCTTAGAGACAAAGTTCTTGATTTATAAAATGATTCCATCTTAGGGAACTTCTCAAAAATGTGCCTCCAATGAAGGTGTTTTTGTATATTTTCCTTTGGATATCAAGTTTAGTTTGTTTGAAGGTTTCCACAACAAAAGGAAAAGGTCCTTCAGTTCTCAAACTTTTAATCTAACCAAAGGTAATTCAAGTTAGACTTTAACAAAACTAAACAAACAAACAAAACCCAAAGAATTCATTCAAGAGCCTGTAATCAGTTAAGCAGCTATATTTCTTTCTCTCTTGAGACCCCTTTCCCAAGAACATATCTAAACCTATGGAAAAGAGGTTTTCTAGTTTATTGGTCTTAGGATCCCTTTAAACTCTTATTGAGGATAGTTTTTTACAATTTTAAAAGTTATTGAGGACTCCAAAATATCTATTATTTATGTGCATTATATCTTGGAGTGTGTTGATAAATGTTTAACATCTGGTTCTCTGGAAAACAAATGGCTCACATTTAAGTTTAATTTGCATTATTAAAATTTTCTCCATCACTTTCTTAATTCTAGACAACCATCAAAATAATAAATAATTTAAAATTTATAAATAATGAATAAATCTGTAATTGATTTGTAATGTTTGCTGATTTCTGAGGTAAATGCTTATGCTAAAAATTTAACAATTTGGCTCTCCCATTTGGGACATTTAAAATGTTCATTTTTAAAGATAATCATGCATTAATTCATTTAAAATAACAATTACATGTTGACATAAATAACATTTATGTTAAAAATGATATTTTCTAAAGCAAAGATCAACATTTAGTGAAAAGAGTGACTGTTTCATATATGTTGCCAATGTTAATATCTGGTGTAATAGAAAATAGTTGGGGTTTTTTCTATCTATCCTGAAAGTCTTTCCCTCCCAGATTGATGCCTCATTTTCTTTTACTAGTTAAAAAAGATTATTCTCTGCCTCATTTCTTATCTAGCTTTAATGACTAAACAGGTGGTTGCCTCAATCAAACTGAGAAACCTTAGCTTAGCTTTCTACAGCCATCTTTAGGGTCATCTCCAGTTGTCATCATCTATATCTTGCCACTGTACCCAGATGACTCAGTAGAAAAAAATGAAAGTGGTAACCTTACACAGCCTTCCCTCATCAAATTCAATTCATTTGCAAGTCATAGCATCACTTTCCTGATGTCATGGTCATCTTCAAGAATGAAGGACAAAAACCATTATATTGCTTTGGTTGATGTCTATGAAAAAAAAATCCATCCTTACATAGATAAATAGTTGAAAAAGGAGGTGTTTTAATAGGCAAGTAACACCTTAATGTTATTATGAAAATAGTTTGGAATCTCAAGAACCCCCATGGAATTGTCAAGTTTCTTTGGATCATACTTTAAGAACAGATAATTTAGACTAGTGATATCAAACTCAATTTGAAATAGGGGTCAATAAATGATATATAAGAATTCATTTGACCACATATTCACTTGTAAAACTACACATTGTAACATTATCTACATTCCATTGTATTTTTATTCATTTTTTGTTATGTTTATTATGTTTTTCTTTTGCACTCACTTTTCAATTTATTTATTTTAAATACACATTGCTTTATGAATCATATGGAGAGAGAAAAGGGAAAAACTATGAGAGAAGAAAAAAAAACAGAAAAAAAGTGAAAGTAGCATGTGTTGATTTTCATTCAGTCTCCACAGTTCCTTTTCTGGATGCAGATGTCATTTTCTATCCAAAATCTATTGGGATTGCTTTGTAACATTGAACCACTGAGAAGAGCCAAGTCTTTCACAGGCGATCACAACACATTCTTGTTGTTATTGTGTGTAATGTATTCCTGGTTCTGCTTGTTTTGCTCAACATCAGTTCCTGTAAGTATTTCCAGGCCTTTCTAAAATCAGCTTGTTCAAAACTTTTTATAGAACAATAATATTCCATTATCTTCATATACCACAATTTATTCAACCATTCCCCAATTGATGGGCATCTACTCATTTTCCAATTCTTAGCTACTACAAAAAGAGCTGCTACAATATTTTTGCACATGTAATTCTTTTCCCTTCTTTATGATTTCCTTGGAGTACAGACCTAGTGGTATTGCTGGATCAAAGGGTATGATTTGTTTGATAACCTTTTGAACATAGTTCCAGATTGCACTCCAGAATAGTTGGATCATTTCAAAACTCCACCAACAAGGCATTAGTGACCCAGTTTTCCCACATCCTATTCAACATTCATCATTATCTCTTCCTGTTATCTTAGCCAATCTGAGAAGTGTGAGGTAGTACCTCAGAGTTGCTCTGATTTGCATTTCTCTAATCAAAAGGGATATAACTATACATGGCTCTGATTTCATCATCTGAAAATTGTTCACATCCTTTGACAACTTATCAATTGGGGAATGACTTGTATTCTTATAAATTTGACACAATTCTTTATATATTTTAAAAATGAGACCTTTATCAGAAGCACTGGCTGTAAATTTTTTTCCTCAGCTTTGTATTTCCTTTTTAATCTTGTTTTTGTTGATTGTGTTTGTGAAAAAACTTTTAATTTAATGTAATCAAAGTTGTCTATTTTGCCTTTCATAATGTTCTTTAAGAACTAAAGGAGGAACTAAGGGAGAACCCCTTCTCCAAAGATCTGAGAGGTAAATTATCACTTGATCTCCTAATTTGTTTATGATGTCATCCTTTATGCCCAAATCATGTACCCATTTTGACCTTATTTTGGTATGGAGTGTGAGATGTAGGTCTATATCAAGTTTCTGACATATTATCTTCCAGTTTTCACAGCAATTTTTATCAAATGGTAAATTCTTATCCCAGAAGCTGGAGTTTGAGGTTTTATCAAATACTAGGTTACTATAGGCCTAGATTATTGTGTCATGTCTGTATCTAATCTATTCCACTGATCCATCACTCAATTTCTTAGCCAGTACCAAATGGTTTTGATGACTGCTATATAGTTTTAGGTTTGGCTAAGCCACAGTCCTTTATAATTTTTTTCATTAATTCCCTTGATATTTTTGACCTTTTAATCTTCCAGATGAATTTTGTTTTTTCTAGTTCTATAAAATGATTTTTGGCAGTTTGATTGGTGACACTGAATAAGTAGACCAATTCAGGCAGAATTGTCATTTTTATTATATCAGCTCAGCTTATCCATGAGCAATTGATATTTTTCCAATTGTTTAGATCTGACTTTATTTGTGTGAGAAGTATTTTGTAATTGTGTTCATATAGTTCTTGGGTTAGTCTTGGCAGGTATACCCCCAAATATTTTATTTTGTATACATTTATTTTAAATGGAATTTCTCTATCTTTTGCTGATGGGCATTATCAATAATATGTAGAAATGCTGATGCTTTGTGTGGGTTTATTTTATATCCTGCAACTTTGCTAAAGCTGTGAATTGTTTCAAATAGATTTTGGGATAATTTTCTAAGATTCTCTAAGTATATCCTAATATCATCTGCAAAGAAAGATAGTTTTATTTCCTCAACACTAATAAGAACAGGATGGAAACAGAAAACAAAAGTATATATAGGGGAGAAAATAAGATGGAGGGAAATATAGAGTTGGTAATCATAATTGTGAATGTGAATGGGATAAATTCTCCCATCAAATAAAAGCTAATAGAAAAGTGTATTAAAAAACAGAACCCTACAATATGGTGTTTATAAGAAACACATTTGCCACAGAAAAACACATACAGAATAAAAGTAAAAGGGTAGAAGAGAATTTATTATGCTTCAGCTGAACTAAGAAAAAGTAGAGGTAGCAATTCTGATCTCAGATAAAGCAAAAGTAAAAATAGATCTAATTAAAAGAGATAAGGAAGGAAAGTACATCTTGATAAAGGGTACCATAAACAATGAAATAGTGATGATAATAAATGTATATGTACTAAGTGATAGAGCAGCCAAATTCTTAGAGAAGATTTCAAGCCAGTTACAGGAAGAAATAGAGAGGAAAACTATACTACTGGGTGACCTCAACTTTCCCCTCCCAAAATCAGACAAATCTAACCACAAAATAAACAAGAAAGAAATTAGGGAGGTTAACAGAATCCTAGAAAATATGAATATGATAGACCTCGGGAGAAAATTGAATGGAGACAAAAAGGAATAAACTTTTTTTCTTGGCAGTATATGATATCTACACAAAAAAATGAGCATGTATTAGGGCATAAAAATCTTACAATTAAACACAGAAAGGCAGAAATAGTAAGTGCTTCCTTTCAGATCACAATGCAATCAAAATTATATTCAATAAAGGGGCAGGAAAAGAAATACTAAAAACCAATTGGAAATTAAATAATCTTATTCTAAAAAATAAGTGAGTCGAATAACAAATCACAGAAGCAATACATAGTTTCATGCAGGAGAATGACAATAATGAGACAACATACCAAAACCTGTGGGATGCAGCCAAAGAAATTCTTAGGGAAATTTTCATATCTCTAAATAACAACATGAATAAAATGAGAAAGAGGAGATTAATGAATTGGGCATACAACTAAAAAAGTTGGAAAAAGAAAAAATTAAAACCCCCAATTAAATACCAGATTAGAAATTCCAAAACTCAAAAGAGAAGTTAGTAAAATCGAAACTAAGAAAACTGTTGAACTAATAAATAAAATTAAGAATTGGTTTTATGAAAAAAAAAACCCAACAAAATAGATAAAACTTTGGTTAGTTTGATTAGGAAAAGGAAAAAGAAAAAAAAAAAACAAATCATCAGCATCAAAAATGAAAAGGGTAAACTTATCACCAATGACAAAGAAATTAAAGCAATAATTAGCAGCTATTTTCCCCAACTATATGGCAGCAAATCTGACAATCTAATTGAAATGGATGGATATTTACAAAAATATAAATTGCCCAGATTAACAGAAGAGTAAGGAAATTCCTTAAATGCTCCAATTTTAGAAAAGAAAATTGATCAAGCCATTAATGAATCCCTTAAGAAAAAATCTCCAGGACGAGATAGATTCATGAGTGAATTCTACCATACGTTTAAAGAACAATTAATTCCAATACTATGTAAACTAGTTGGAAAAGTAGGTAAAGAATGAGTCCTGCCAAATTTCTTCTATACCACAAATATGGTATAATACCCAAATCAGGAAGAGCCAAAACAGAGAAAGAAAGTTACAGACTAATCTGCCTAATGAATATTGATGCAAAAATTTAAAATAAAATATTAGCAAAGAGATCACAGCAATTTATCAGCAGGATAATACACTATAATCAAGTTGGCTTTATTCCAGGAATACAGGACTAGTTTAGTATCAGGAAAACTAATATCATAATTGATCTTATCAATAACAAAATCATATAGTAATCTCAATAGATGCAGAAAAAGCTTTTTTTACAAAATACAGCATGTATTCCTGTTAAAAACACTAGAGAGCATAGGGATAAAGGTAGCTTTCTTTAAAATAATAAGCAGTATCTATCTAAAACCACAGCAAGTATTATTTGCAATTGAGAGAAGCTGGATGCATTCCCAATAAGATCAGAGGTGAAACAAGGATGCCCATTATCACCACTATTATTCAGTGTTGTACTAGAAATGTTGACTTTAGCGGCAGCTAGGTGGCACAGTGTATAGAGCATCAGTCCTGAAGTCAGGAGTTCCTGAGTTCAAATCTAGTCCCAGACACTTAACACTTCCTAGCTGTATGATGCTGGGCAAGTCACTTAACCCCAATGCCCTCAGCAAAAAAATAAAAAGAAAAGAAAAGGAAAAAAAATGTTGATTTTAGCAACAAGAAAAAAAAAGGAAATTAAAGGAATTAGAATAATCAGTGAGAAAATAAAACTATCACTCTTTACAGATGATATGATTTATATAATTATAGAATCCTAGAGAATCATCCAAAAAACTACTTGAAACAATTCACAGCTTTAGCAAAGCTGCAAGATATAAAATAAACCCACACAAATCATAAGCATTTCTATATATTACTGACAAAGCCAATCAGCAAGAGATAGAAGGAGAAACTCCATTTAAATAAAAATAAATATTTGGGAATCTATCTGCCAAGACAATCCCAATAACTATATGAACACAATTACAAAACACTTCTCACATAAAGTCAGATCTAAACAATTGGAAAAATATCAATTGCTCATGGATAGGCTGAGCTAATATAATAAAAATGACAATTATGCCTAAATTGGTCTACTTGTTCGGTGCCATACCAATCAAACTGTCAAAAAATTGTTTTATAGAACTTGAAAAAATAATAACAAAATTCATCTGGAAGAACAAAAAGTCAAGAATATGAAGGGAATTAATGTATTTTTATTCATTTTAAAAAATATTTCTCAGTTAAGCTAATTGGGCACACTCTGAAAGCTATGGTCTAGCAGCATCCAATAGATTCATAATTGACATCTCTGTACTCAACTTCAGTACTCCTGAGGATGTCTACCTCCATCCTATGTAAAGAGAAAGAATCTGAATACCACCTCCCACTCATCATTTATTTTGGGAGCCCCACATTCCAGGGATCTATACATATATTAAGCTTAGAATTCCATAAAAGGTCAAGATCTAGACTTGCTTCTCCCCATTATGGCTATATTTCTTCTATTTCTTAACTAGCTCTCTCTTGGTCCAGCTAGTCTTTTGACCTATAGGAACCTTGATTGAGTTCCTTTTTATCCAGGAACTATTTTTCTAGATTTAGGAAATTCGATCTAGAAACTCCTTCATTCCTCTACTCATTCTATTGCCATCTTTGAAGATAGATGATTCCCTGAAGGACTTGCATGGATTTGTAATCTCCCTACCAAGAAATCAAGTCCAAGACCCCATGCAGTTTCTTTCTTTTTTGTCCCTTCTTTATTTCTCACCAACTTGTAGTCTTTGAACTTGATTCCATTATACCTACTTGCTGAGTTAACTTCCCCAGCACCACACCCCCTATCCTGCTATTCAATTTTCTTTTCTGTGTTGTGTTGTTTTCCCATTATATATTTTAAGCTCCTTAAGGGCAGGAGCTGTCTTTCTTTTTTATGTTTATATTCACAGCCCTTAGCACAGTATTTGGCATATAATAGATGCTTAATAAATATTTATTGACTGGCTGACTTTATATCATCAAACTCCTTTTAATAACTAAGCCTCACAGGTGAAGCACAAGTATATGAAGTATTTGTATTTCAGGGTAGTATAAAAAAGACAAGTACCCAAGAGGAATAATTTTACTTTACCAAAGAATTAACTGTCTTTCTCAAAAAGACAATGAAGAGCCAAGATAGCATCTGGAAACCTACTCAAATAGAAACAAAAAATGAGCTAAGAACTAATGTGTATTTATTTAAAAAAAAAAAAAGATTCTAGTAGATATGCTCTAATAAATAGATGAGTATCACATGATTAGGAGATCAAAGACCTAGCATTGGAAAGGACTTTGATGTGTCCTCAGAGTCCAGTATCCCCACTTTACAAAGGAAGAAACTGAGGCTGAGGACGTTCAAAATTGCCCCAAATCATATAAGTAGCAAGTAACCAAATCTAGAGGCCAAATGTAGGAATTTTCAAGTTATTTGCAATTAACAAGTCAAATGCAAATGAATAGCTTGAAAAATTTCTAGTTCTATTAAATATAATAAATGTCTTCCCTTTGAACTTGTTTACAATGTCTATGTGTTTAGCAGAACTAGTGATGAAGAACATTTTATTTCTATAAACCCAATGACCTAGAGAGACAGTAAGAGCCCATATGCTAGTAAATAAGAGATTATTTCCTTTTTTAAAAAAATTAAAATTTCCATTGAACCTATTTTTGTGTAAATTTTTTAATTAAGAACAGAGTGAATAAGATTTTGTTGATTATAATCACTTTCCTCAAGAAAGAAAATAAGCAACAAAAGTAAGTAAGCAAGCTAATATTACCCTAAGCATCAGGAGAAAGAAGGCTGGAGGCTAATGGAGTCACTAGGCTAGATATGAGTTAATTAATTCATGCTGTCAATCATATATCAAACATTCATTAAGTATGGCTTGTGTGAGAAGCATGGTGATGGATATAATAGGACATACAGAGATAAATAAATCGTAATCCCTGACCCCACAGAGTTTACAAAATCAAGGTTAATAAAATACAAAGACAAATAATTGTAAATCAAAGAAGATCCTGGTAAATCCATAATAGAAAAAGAAAGTGCTTTGTGATCAAATGAAGGGAGATTATCACTTCCATTTGGGAAAAGGGAGGGATCAGGAAAAGCTACATAGAAAAGGTACTATTTGAGTCGGGCTTTGAAAGTTGGCTAAGATGGCAATAAGGAATTTAGGAATACAATAAATGGAATTTTATTGCAGGTAGTGGGAATGAATGGTGTGTATAGAGTTCCTTATATCTCCACTCCTACCCCATCCTTGTTGATAAATATTCCATAGATTCTTAGCTATTTAGCTTGTGCCTCTGCACTATGGCTCTCAGAAGCCCTAGCATATAAAGTGAGTATACTCAGATAAAATCTTCCTAATAGGCAGGCTAAACCAGGTTGACACCAAGATCATCTGCTGTATTCTGGGCCATCGAGAGTCAATCTGACTTTTGTCTTCCAACTGAACTTTGTTGATCTTGGAAGAGAAAATGAGAATGACAGCTTTGTAACTTTCTATTAATTCTATTAATCTATAGATTAATTAATTAATCTATAAATGTAAATTTCTAATTAAATTAATAATCTAAAATTTTCTATCATAAATTTCTATTAATTTCTAATTAATTGTAATTCTATTAATTAATATAATTAATAATTAATGTAATTAATAATTCTATGTAACTTTCTATTAATTAAATTAATTAAAATTAATATTTTTAATAATAATAATTTTCTATTAATTTATGGAATATGTCTATGTGTGTAAAACATTCACATATTTAAGATGTGAGACCTTTATCTGAGAAACTGTCCTTAATTTTTTTCCATTTTTCTGATTTTGGCTTTGTTTTATTTAAACAAAATCTCTTAAATTTAATGTAATCAAAATTATTCATTTTGCATCTCACTCATTCTCTGTCTCTTGTTTATTCATAAATTGTTCACCTATCCATAAGACTGATACATAATATGTTCCATGTTTTTCAGATTTTCATGTAATATCTCTTTATATTTAGGTTATATGTCCAATTTTGACCTTATCTTGACTTTTTGATCTTAAATGGTATAAGATATTGATTTATATCCAATTTCTGCTACACTGCTTTCCAATTTTCCCTACAATTTTTTACCAAATAATAAATGCTTATCTCAAAGTCTTAAGCCTTTACATTTGTCACATGTTTGTTCACAATTTGTTGACATTTGTTAAATATTTATTTGCTGTTGCAACTTATATGTCTATTCTCTTTTATTAATCTACCTTTCTATTTCTTGGCTACCCCAAGAGAATTTTGATAATTACTGCTTTATAATATAGCTTAAGATATGATTCTGCTAAATCTCCTCACTTAACATTTTCTTTTCATTATTTCCTCTGAAATTCATGACTTTTTATTCTTCCAAATGAATTTTCTTATTATTTTTACTGATTCCGCAAAATAATTTTTGGTAATGTAATTGGAATCGAATCTTATAATTTAATTTAGGTAAAATTGTCATTTTTATTATATTGACCCTGCCTACCAATAAACAACATTTTTCAAATAATTTAAATCTGATTTTATTTGTATAAAAAAATTTTTTTCATAAGTTCCTGGGTTTGTTTTAGCATGTTTTAGCAGATATTTTATAATGTCTAAAGTTATTTTAAAATAAAATATCTCTTCTTGATTTTTTTTTTTGTAATACAGGAGAATGCTGATGATTTATATGGGTTTCCTTTATATCCTGATGCTTTGCTAAAAATCATTATTTCAACTAAAATTTTAGTTGAGTCTTTGGAATTTTCCAAGTATATCATCATATCATCTGCAAAAAGAAATAATTTTATTATTTCATTCTTATTCTGATTTTTTCTATTTCTTTTTCTTCTCTCAGGGCTATTGCTAGGATTTTCAATACAATATGAAAGGTGAAGTGGAAATTCTTATTTTATACCTGATCTTATTGGGAAGGCTTTTAGTTTATCCCTATTACTAATAATAATAATACTTTCTGATGGTTTCAGATAAATATTTTTTTAAATCCATTTATACTATTGCTTTCAAGTGTTTTTAAATAGAAGTGAATATTGTATTTTATCAAAAGCTTTTTCTGCTTTTATTAACAATCATGTTTTTACTTTTATTATTGTTATAATAATTAATAATTATCTTAATAATTAATTATAATAAAATTATCATAATAATCTTAATAATAATTATCTTAATAGTTTTTCTCATGTTAAACTATCCCTAAATTCCTAGTATAAATCCCACATCATCATACTGTATAATCTTTGTTATATATTGTTGTAATCTTTTAACTAGTATTTTATTTAGCATTTGGGCATCTATATTCATTAATGAAATTGTCTACAATTTTCTTTCAGTTTTTATTCTTCTTGGTTTAGGTATCAGAATCATATTTGTTTCATAAAAGAGTTTGAGAAGATCCCTTGTTTACCTATTATTCCAAATAATTTATTTAATATTGGAATTAGTTGATCATTAAATGTTTGACAGAATTCACTTATAAATCCATCTGGTCCTGATGCTTATTTATGATCTATTTATTTTCTTTTACTAATATAGGTTTATCTAAATATTCTATTTTTTCCCTGCTAATCCTGGCAATTTATATTTTTACAAATATTCTATTTCATTTAAAGTGTTAAATTTATTGTTTTATAATTGGCCAAAATAATTCCTTATAATTACTTTGCTTTCATCTTTATTACTGATGTATTCACCCTTTAAAAATGCTAATTTAGTTTTTTTTTCTTTTTTAAAATTCATATGAACCAATTTTTATTCATTTTCTTGGTTTTTTCCCACAAAACTAACTCCTAGTTTTATTTATTAGTTCAATTATTTTTACACTTAATTTTTTTAACATACCTTTAATTTTTAGAATTTTCAATTTAAGAAAAAATTATATATAATTTCCTGAAAGATATCTCCAAATGAAAAGTCCAAGAAATATTATAGCCAAATTCTAGATCTTCCAGGTCAAGGAGAAAATATTATAGGCAATTAAAAAAAAAACTTCACATATCATGGAGACATGATCAAAATAAAACAAAGTTTAGCAGTTTTTGTATTAAACAATGGAAGGGATTGGAACATGATAATACAGAGGATAAATGAGCAAGAATAACAACAAGAATCACCTACCTAGAAAAACTGAATATAATCTTTCAGAGTGGAAAATGGGCACTTGATAAGATAGAGCAAAGCTGCTTAAACTGTGGGTCACAAACCATATGGGGTTGTATAACTCAATTTGGAGATTGTGAAATTGTGATTTATTATCATAAGTGTTTGATTTGTATACCTATTTTACATGCTTATTTTAAAAAAGAATTTTCAATTTAGTGTTTGAGTGGGGGTATATAGCTTTTTCTTTCTCTAATTTTTTTTCATTGAATACCCAATTTTGGTCTATTCTTTATTTTATTGATATGAGCATTTAGAGATATAAATTTTTCTCTGATCACTGTTTTTGCAATATCCCACAGGTTTTGATATGCTGTTTCATTATTGTCATTCTCTTCAATAAATTTATTGAATGTTTCCATGATTTATTCTTTAGTCCATTCATTCTTTAAGATTAGATTGTTGAATCTCCAACTTTTAATCTTCATTGGCATGGTCCTTTATTATGTATAATTTTTATTGTGTTGTGATCTGAAAAGGATACTTTAAATATTTCTTTTAACTAAAAAATTTTATGTACCAATATATAGACAATCTTCAAAAAAGTATCAAAACACCATTGAAAAGAAGTATATTTTTTCTATTTGCATTCAGTTCTTTTTGGATAACTATGATATCTAACTTGTCTACAATTTTATTTATTTCCTTACTTTTTTATTAATTTTTTTAGTTAGACTCATTTAGTTCTGAGAGTGAAAGACTAAAGTCTCACACTATTAGAGAACTACTTTTGGTGCATATAGGTTCAATATTAATATTGTCTCGTTGTCTATGCTTTTATCAAAATTGCTACTATATATGTGTGTGTGTGTGTGTATACACATAAAGTATGGTTATCTATACTATTTGTTTTAATTAAATCTAGTTTAGCCATAACTTTGTCTGAGATAATTGCTACCCTTCTTTTGAATTAGCTGAGGCATAATAAATTGTATCCAGTCCTCCATTATATATATATATATATATATATATATATATATATATATATATATGTATATATATATATATATATTCTGATTTTTAACTTATTCTGCTATTTGTTTCTGTTTTATGGGTGAGTTTATCCCATTTATATTCAAAGTTATAATTACTATTTGTGAATTTCCTTCCATCTTATTTTTATTATTCTGCTTCTCAGTCTCTTTTTACCCTATCTCTGTTACCTAATCTTCTCCTCTTACCCTCCTATTTGTTTTTATTCTACTTACCTCTCTGGGTCTCTCCCTTATCCTTTCCCCTCACCCTCCTAAATATTAATTTACACACCCTTCTAAAAATTATTTCCCACCTAATCCCTCAGTTCTCTCACATCTCTACAAATCCAGATAACTTCTACACCTTTCCAGATGTACACAATATATCCTTTTCAACCCAGATCCAATGACAATAAGGTTACAACATTACCAGCCTGTTATCCTTACCTGTTTTCTTTTAGAAGTTCTTCCTCTCTATCACTTCTTCCTTTTATACCCTCTTTAATGAGATAATTGCTCCTTCTTACCTTTTCACCTTTTCCAATTTTGTTTTTTTAGAATCACCCATCATATACAACTTAGCCTAAGACTGATAGTTTTAAGAATACTGATAACATTTTCATATATAAGAAATAATTTAACCTTAATGAATCCTTTAAAATTAGTCTTTAATGTTTTCCTTATATTTCTTTTGAATCATTTCTATCATTTTTTTTAACTGAGTTCTGCTCCTTTGTCACAAATACCTAAAAGTCTTTAGGTTTGTCAAATGTCCTTTTTTTTAATTCAGTATACTTTCAACTTTGCTGGGTAAGTGATTCTTGGTCACAACACCAACTCTTTTGCTCTTTGAAAGATAATGTTCTTGTGTCCAACCATCCTGGAGAACAATTTGGAACTCTGCTCAAAAACTTAGTAAACTGTGCATAGCCTTTGATCCAGCAGTGTTTCTACTGGGATTATATCCCAAAGATATCTTAAAGGAGAGAAAAGGATTCATATGTGCAAAAATGTTTGTGGCAGCCGTTTTTGTAGTGACAAGAAATTGAAAACTGAGTGGATGACCATCAATTGGTGAAGGGCTGAATAAATCATGGTATATGAATGTCATGGAATATTATTGTTTTGTAAGAAGCGACCAGCAAGATGATTTGAAAGAAGCCTGAAGAGACTTACATTGACTGATGCTAAATGAAATGAGCAGAACCAAGAGATCATTATACACAGCAACAACAAGTTTATATGATGATCAATTCTGATGGATGTGGCTGTCTTCAACAATGAGATGATTCAAACCAGTTCCAATTCTTCAGACAGGAAAAGAGCCATCTATACCCAGAGAGAGGACTGTGCAAACTGAGTGTGGACCACAACATAATATTCTACTCTTTCTGTTGTTGTTTGCTTGCATTTTGTTTTCTTTCCCAGTTTTTTTTCCTTCTTGATTTGGTTTTTTTTTGCACAGCAAGATAACTATAAATATGTATACATATATTGGATTTAACATATATTTTAATATATTTAACATGTCATCTAGGGAAGGGGGTAGGAGGAAGGAGGGAATAATTTGGAGCAGAAGACTTTGCAAACATCTATGTTGAAAAATTACCCATACATATGTTTTGTAAATAAAAAGCTTTAATTTAAAAAAAGAAAAGAAAGAAAGATGTCCTAAGACTTGCAGTCTTTTAGTGTAAAAGCTGCTAGACCTTGTGAAATACTGTCTGTATCTCTACAATATTTAAATTTCTTTTTTTCTTGATGCTTGCAATATTTTCTCCTTAATCTGAGAGTTTTGAAACTTGACTATGACATTTCTGTTAATTCTCTAAATGGCATCTCTTTGAAGTGGTGAACAATAATTTTTTTTTCAATTTCTATTTTATCTTCTTATTCTAGAATTTCATGGCAATTTTTCTTAATAATTTTTTGAAATATTGTATCCAGATGACCATAATAATTATTATATTGTCTCTTCTCAACCTGATCTTCAGATCAGTTGTTTTTCTAATGAGATGTTTCAGATTCTCTTCTTTTTTTTTCTAGTTTTATTATTTCTGGTGTCTTATAGTTTCATTTGATTCCTCTTGCCCAATTCTCATTTTCAATGACTTATTTTCTTCCTTAAGATTTTGGATCTCTTTTTTCCAATTTCAATTTTCACTTAATAATTTTTTGGGTTTGCTTTTTTTCTTAATTTTTTTCCATCTAGGTATAGCATCTAAATTCTTAAAAAAAGAAATTAAGAGAGCTACAAGAAGAAATAGACAGCAAAACTATAATAGTGTGAGATCTCAACCTCACACTCTCAGAATTAGATAAATCAAACCACAAAATAAATAAGAAAGAAGTCAAAGAGGTAAATAGAATACTAGAAAAGTTAGATATGATAGATTCTTGGAGAAAACTAAATGGAGACAAAAAGGAGTACACTTTCTTTTCAGAAGTAAATAGAACCTATACAAAAATTGACCATATATTAGAATATAAAAACCTCAAACTCAAATGCAGTAAGGCAGAAATAGTAAATACATTCTTTTCAGACCGCAATGCAATGAAAATTACATTCAATAAAAAGCCATGGGAAAATAGACAAAAAAAAAAATTGGAAACTAAATAATCTCATACTAAAGAATGATTGGGTGAAACAGCAAATCATAGACATAATTAATAACTTCACCCAAGAAAATGACAATAATGAGACGTCATATCAAAATGTGTGGAATGCAGCCAAAGTGATAATAAGGGAAAATTTCATATCTCTAGAGGCCTACTTGCATAAAATAGAGAAAGAGAAGGTCAATGAATTGGGCTTGCAACTAAAAATGCTAGAAAAATAAAAGGAGAGATCAATAAAATTGAAAATTTAAAAAAAACTATTGAATTAATTAATAAAACTAAGAGTTGGTTCTATGAAAAAAGCAACAAAATAGACAAACCCTTAGTAAATCTGATTAAAAAAAGGAAAGAGGAAGATCAAATTGTTAGTCTTAAAAATGAAAAGGGAGAACTCACCACTAAAGAAGAGGAAATTAGAGCAATAATTAGAAGTTACTTTGCCCAACTTTATGCCAATAAATTCAACAACTTAAGTGAAATGGAAGAATACCTTCAAAAATATAGCTTACCCAGATTAACAGAGAAAGAATTAAATAGACTAAATAGTCCCATTTTAGAAAAAGAAATAGAACAACTCCCTAAGAAAAATCCCCAGGACCAGATGGATTTACATGTGGATTCTACCAAACATTTAAAGAACTATTAACTCCAATGCTATATAAACTATTTGAAAAAATAGGGATTGAAGGAGTCCTGCCAAATTCCTTTTATGACACAGACATGGTACTAATACCTAAACCAGGTAGGTTGAAAACAGAGAAAGAAAATTATAGACCAATCTCCCTAAATATTGATGCTAAAATCTTAAATAAAATATTAGCAAAAAGATTACAGAAAATCATCTCCAGGATAATACACCATGACCAAATAGGATTCATATCAGGAATGCAGGACTGTTTCAATATTAGGAAAACTATTAGCATAATTGACTATATCAATAACCAAATTAACAAAAACCATATGATCATCTCAATAGATGCAGAAAAAGCATTTGATAAAATCCAACATCCATTCCTAATAAAAACACTTGAGAGGATAGGAATAAATGGACTTTTCCTTAAAATAGTCAGGAGCATATATTTAAAACCATCAATAAGCATCATATGCAATGAGAAAAAAATGGAACCTTTCCCAGTAAGATCAGGAGTGAAAGGTGCCACTATCACCATTATTATTCAATATTGTATTAGAGGAGGGGAGGGAGGAAGGGAGGGAAAAGTTGGAACAGAAATGAGTGCAAGGGATAATGTTGTAAAAAATTACCCAGGCATGGGTTCTGTCAAAAAGTTATAATTATTTTTAAAAATAAAATAAAATATACAGAAAAAATGTGTTAATAAATGAACATAACAGAATTTACATTGTATAGGCTTATCTTTAGGTGGAATAATCAATAATTTTAAAACTTATTTTGAAAATTTTGCTTTCTAAAAATACTCTGTTACTTTGTAATAAATTTGAATCAGAAAAACATTTTTAATCTTTTGCTGGTATATTGTTTGTAAACAGATGAAAAACATTTAAAAATTTTAATTGCACATTTCAATTGAGCTGAAACATGTTTTGTATGATTTGTATGTACAAAAATGATCATCACAAAGGTGAATAAAATAAACTTATTTCTATGATGATACTGTAAAAAAAAATTTTTTCCATCTAACTCTTATTTGATTTTTTTTTAAATTTTTTTTAAGTTCTTCTAAGAACTGTTTTGAGGCTTATGACCATTTGATGTTATTCTTTGGTGTAAGAGTGATTTTTTTCACCTATCTTCTACTGAATCTGAATCCAGGTTTTCTTTTACAACATAGTAGCTCTCTATAGTTGGATTATTTTTCCTTTGCTTATGCATTTTAATTTTTTTTGTTTTATTTTATTTTATCAGTTTATTATTATGATCAAGTTTTAATAACAAGCTATGGGTAATGTTTTCTTGGGCCTCAGGTTTGCCTTACTTAAATCCAATTTACAGGCAAATGAAGACATGAACTTGTGTTGTCATTGGTCCTCTACAAAAACAAACAACAAACAACAACAATAATAACAAGAAATATTTATCCTCAGATTAACTAAAGCATTACTAATTCTCAATTGAGGAACTAAGGGAGTAATCCTCATAAGTGAAGTTTTACTATATTTAAGAAAAAGTAAATTTCTCCCTCATCTTTATTTTCGACTGAAAAATCTTTTCTCCTCCTAGCTAGTTAGCTTATAATTTATTAAATTTTAATATATACCTATCATTGTAATTGGATTCACTCCTCACTAACATGAATAGTTCATAGGTCATAGTTTTACGATTAGAAAAGACTTCAGAGAATATACAATCCAAACCCCTCAACAAGGTATAATTAAGTGAAAATAAAATCTTGAGAAACAGTGAGAAATGCTAGTTTAATTTCTTAAGCGCTAAGCCCTGCTCATGGTTAAATTTTTAGAAATCTGTTTTCTCAAAGTCTAAGTTAAAGTACAGATAATCTAATGATCTGCTGCTAAAAGGGAAGATGGTTCAAGAAGAATCAGACTTAAAAAAAAAACACTTGGAAAAGAAAGCAATTCTTATTAAAAACAAACAGAAAAATCAGGACCAATGTGGAAGCAAAGCTCAAATTTTTGAAAAGGAAGGAAAGGATTTTAAAAGATAGTCAAGGATGAAAACCTCCCTCCCCCCCCCAAAAAAATGGCATGAAACTATTAAAATCATGTTGCTGAGGTCAATGAGCCTGAATTTACAAAAATAAATAAATAAATTACTAAAGTCAATAAAGGATTACAGGGAAGAAGATACTTTCAATGATTGTGAGAAAATGTTAATTGAATTGAATTGAACAAACATTTTTTAAGCATCTATTGTCCTCCAGAACTTGGGTGTAGGGTAGGGAGTAAAAGATCTCTACCTTTAATTATATTCAAAGGACAACCAAATTGTAAATAATCTATTTCCATCTGCATGCAATCTCCATCAGTTCTTTCTCTGGATATGGATAGCATTTTCCTTCACGTATTTTTTGAGATTACCTTGGGTCATTGTATTGCTGAGAAGAACTAAATAAATCATAAGTGATTCTAGTGTTGCTATTTTTGATCCAGCAATAACACTACTCGGTCTGTACCCCCAAAGAGATCATAAAATAGGAAAAAGGACTTACATATACAAAAAATATTTATAGCAGTTCTTTTTGTGTTGGCAAAGAATTGAAAACTGAGGAAATGCCCATCAATTGGGGAATGGCTGAGCAAGTTGTGGTATATAAATATAATAGAATACTGTTGTGCTATAAGAAATAGTATACAGCGCTCCTAAGTGGTTTAAGGTAGGGATCTCCCTTGTGCTTCAGCCAACTGAAAAGTGAATTTGTCCAAAAATACTAGCTGATTGTTTGCTTTGGGAAAAGATATGATGAAGGCTAGGTCTCTTTCAGAGGAAATGATAGTATAACAATATTCACCTTGAACTTAACTTGCAATAAAACTCTTCTGGCCACATATGATAGTCAGTTGGTGGCCATATATGTCTCTCTAATGTAGCAAGCAATAGGTAGACACACCTAGGGTAGTTCTCAGGTTAATTCTGTCTGCAATCAGCTCTGAATATAAAGTCAAAACAGAGGGATCTCTGAATATAAAGTCAAGACAGAGGGAAGAATTATTGATCTGGTATAGCCTTGCCCTAAACTGATCTCCTTTCTAACACTGTCAGATCAATTGATTGAAACTCACATTTAGCATCTAAATTATAATGCACAGTTGTTGGTAGGTGAGTGTAATGTCTTACTCTATGGTCCAGTGGTTTTCAAACTTTTATTCTCAGTGTAATTATACTATTAAAAATTAGTGAAGTCTGTCTAAAGAGTTTTTGTTCATGTGGATTGTATTTATAGATATTTACCATATTAGAAATAAAAATTAATTTTGAATTTGTAGACCCTTTGAAAGGATTTCAGAGACCCCCATAATTCCTTGGACTATACTTTAAGAACCACTGCTCTATGCATTCAGAGAAATATGTTTATAGGCTTTGTGTAATTTATAACAAGGATTTTTTTTAACTTTGTTAACAGTGAATCTCCCCCAACTACATAATTAAAGCATGTGTTCACATCACGTATAAATTTCTGAAGGTTTTTCTCTTCATGAATTACTGACTTCTTTTTCAACATAGCAAGTATTATTAAAATTAAATATTAACTGCCCCCTCCAAAAAAAAGAAATTGTGATCAGAATGATTTCAAAAAAAAACCTGGAAAGACATATGAATTGAATGAAGTGAGCAAAACCAGAAGAAAATTGTATACAGTAACAGCAATATTGTGTAACGATCAACTATGATTGGCTTAGCTCTCCTCAGCAAATACAATGATTTAAGATGATTCCAAAAAGACACATGACAGAAATTGCCATACCCATTCAGAGAAAGAACTGATGAAGATTGAATGCAGATGGGAGTATACTATTTTCATTTTCTTTGGAGGGTTTTGGTGTGTTTTTCCCCTTTTGTTCTGTTTATTCTTTTACAACATGACTAATGTGGAAATTAAAATAGGGGGTTATTCCTTTTTTGGGGCAATTGGGGTCTGAGATAGATTTGAACTCAGATCCACTTGATTGCAATGCTCTATCCATGCACCACCTACTCTTGTCACTGAATGGGTGTTGCTTCAATCAAACTTATATCTGGGAAAGACCTTAATTTAAAAGGGCCAAGGTTTCCCACTATATGCAGGGTTGTCTCCAGTCATCCTGATCTATATCTGGCCACTGGAACCAGATGGCACTGAAGCAAAAAGCAAGGCTGGTGACTTTGCACAACCTGTCTCAATTCAGTCTAATTTACTTGCAAGTCATGGCATGACCTCCCTAATGCATTGGTTCTCTTCCAGAATAAAGGACAAACAGCAACAACAATGTAGATAATTATGGGGGAGAGAGACGAAGGACATGACAACTTTCTTCAAATAGTTCCATGGTAGTATTATAGGAGCGTGTAGCTGAGACAATCCTTTTTACTAATCACCTTGATTTGCTTAACCTCTTCTGCTGCCCAGAGAAAGCCAGAGTGACCTGGAAATCAGAATCAGCCAACCAGCAGACAAACTGAGCATTTCTTAAGCTGGGCACATCAGAAATCCTTTGAGACAATCACATGTTGAACCCAGAACTCACCCTGCTATGCTACAGAACCAACTCAGACTGGTTCATGTTGACTCCAGCCGAGTGACCAAACCTGATATGGCCATGATAAACCTTTTGAAAAACAGTCCAACCCAAAGACAATCTGATAAGACCACTAATCAATTACCCTCACCCCAATCTATGATTTTTGTCACAAGCTGATCAGACTACTATGCAATTACACCCCCTCCCTATGATTTTTATCTTTATAACCCCTACTGCCTAAGCCCATTCTGAACTCAACTTTTTTATGTTCCTATGTATACATGTCTGCCTTCTTAAGAGAAATGAACCCAGGGATACAACCTAAGTCTTTCTCTTTCTTAAACCAAACTCTGGAAAATGTTGATAGGAGACAAAATATGCTTATCCTCAGCATCTCCAAAAACAGAACTAGAATAAATAGGGAAAAAATGTAGGAGGAAAGTGATATTTTTTCCAAAGGACTAGACTTCTGATCAATTAGAATTGCCCAACCATGGAAAAGGGAACCTATCTTTGTAAGTAAACTTTCATGGAGAAGCTAAATGACTGTTTGGGAGAGCAAGTAGAATGAGCAGACTAGTGTCTATTCTTCTAAAATTACATCCCATCTATTTTGTATATATCTAACATGTATCTAGTCAGTCAGAAAATGTTTATTAAGGTTTATTAATTAAACCTTAATATTATTAATTAAAACATTTATTAATTAAATGTTTATTAAGGTCTTACTATGTACTATTTGCTGATCTGAACAGATATAAAGAAAGACATAAGTGCAGTTCCTGTCCTCAAGGAGCTTATATTCTAATGACAGCTTACCCCACTTAGAAGATATGAACAAAGCAGCTAAGAAAGCACTCTCAGAAGAAATAAACTAGCAGTGAAGAAGATAAAGAAAAGCTTCTTGTAGGAAGGCAGAAGTTGAGCTAAGCCTTGAAGAAAGCCAGGAAGCAGAGGAGAAGGAATGCTTTGCAGAATGGGGATGAGAAGTAATAAGGAGCTATTGAAAAAATATGGAGTTGGGAGATGGAACTTAGTGTGAGGAACAGCCAAGCAATTCACAGAGTATATGGAAGGAAGTAAATTGTAAGAAAAATAGAAAGATAAAAAGAATCTAGATTAGAAAGTTCTGTAAAAGCTAAACAGAGGGTTTTATATTTAATTCTGGAGGTAATAGAGAGCTACTAGAGTTTATTGAGGGAGGTGGTACATAATATACTCAGATCTGTATTTTAGGAAGATCACTTTGGCAACTGAGTGGAGAGTGGACTGAAGTGGGGAGAGAATGGAGGGCTGTAGACCAACCAGGTGACTATGGAAATAGTGCAGGTATAAGATGGTGAGGACATAAACCAGAGTTCAGACAGAGTGAGTGGAAAGAATCAAGCATTATTTGCCAATTTTCTCCCCTATTAGAATGTAAACTTCTCAAGGGTAGGGGTTCTTTGGATCTTTATTTGCATCCTCAATACTTATCATGGTGTCCAGTATATATTAAGTGCTTAATAAATGCTCGTTGACTGACTAATGGATAGTGGATAAAAGTTCAGTTATTCTTTCCAGCTTTCAGATTCTGTGTTTCTCAAACTCTTAAAACATAACAACTGCTTTTCTATAACAATCTGGCCAAAACAAAAGCCAATGTTTGCAGGAATGAAACTATTGAATCATAAGACAACTAGAACATCAAGATAGTCTCCAAAATGAACTAGATCAGGCATTTCTTCTAGTTTAAATTTCTGGTTATAAGGAGATTCCACCTATGAAACTTTTGCCTCAAGAGTATTAAGCTTCATGGAGCCCTCAATCTGATCACAATATGTTGAGATGACCTGGAAACATTTTGGATGCAATTAGAAAGAAAGCCCTATGAAATATTTGCTCCAACAGGTGTGAAAGACTATTACATTTCCTTTTTCTATCCAAGCTATGGATGCAAAGGAAAATGAATTGGATGTGTCTTGAAAGTGTAATGTAAGCAAAAGGCATAGTGAACAGCAAATTCATCTGGCTCAAAGTCTGTTATTAAGATTAGGCAAAAGAAGCAATTATAGAACACTTTGCTAATATAGGGATATAAAAGAGTAATCACAATTATATAATAACAAACACAGAAGGAAAATTATAGTTACTGATTTTAATATTACATGAAAAATGTACCATGCCATAGTTCATTCATTTGTTGGCTTAAATTCCTTCGGCTCAAATCAAATAAAAAATACTCCTTGGCATTCAAAGTCCTTCATAACCTAGCTTCTTTCTACCTTCCCACTGTTCTCATACTTTTTTCCCAACACATATCCTCCCATTCAATGTCATTGGTCTCCTGACTGTTCCATACAAAAGACTTTGCTCCAGGGATTTTTTCTGGTTGTCACTCATGTCTGAAATGTTCTTGCTTTTTCCGCTCCACTTACTGACTTCCCTGGCTTCCTTTATGTCTTCAGTAAAATTCTGTCTTTTACTGAAAGCCTTCCCCCACCCTTCCTAATTCTAGTATCTTTCCCCCATTACTAATTTCTTATTTCTTTGTGTATGCAACTTGCTTTGTAATTTTAGTTCACACGGTGTCTTCCTCATTAGATTGTAAGCTCCTTGAGGGTAGGGTCTGTCTTTTGCCCCCCTTTATGTCCTAGCACTTCAGTGCCTGGTGCTTGGTAGGGACATAAGAGATGTTTAATAAATATGTATTAATTGATTGATCTTCCTCACAATTTCTCATCATGTTGAGAAGATAATCTTGGGTTATCAAAGATTATGTCAGTGACTGCAAGGTCTGATAGGGCCTACAAAGCTGGGACAGCTGTTTGCAAGAGCCAAATTACAGATTGTTTATGTACCCTCCAAAATCAAACCTAGTTAAGTTGGGAGAGGATCATCAGTGGAAGAGTGATCCCCAGGGTAGGATAGTGAATGATTGGAGGGAAGCAGAAGTATAATGAATGAATGGTTTTGGATATGGCCACTCAAGAGACTAATAATATATGAAGAAATTGCAAGCTTTCTCTCTAAAAGAAGTAAATATTTACTAATATTTGTATTACTAATATGCCTACTGCGTACTAGATACCATGCTAACCATGGAAAACAAAGACAAAAATGAAACTGTAATGGGCTGAGGCTCAAGTTGATGCACTGAGGTCCCAAGCACATGAGGCTAAATAGTAATTGGACCATACTCTATTAATATATAAGCTTGGAGAAAGAATCATCACTAATAGCCTCTGCGTTATTGCTACGTGCTTGTGTAATACCTCCCATGCTGATGGGTTTGTGCTTAATAAGACCCTTCAGCCCAGAAACCCGCTAGTAATCCCCACTTCCCTTTGATGCTTTTCATCTCCCTTCCTGAGATGTGAGGGAGGGCGTGATTATCTCCTTTTTAGTGCTTTCACCTCTCTTCCTGAGAAGTCAGGCAGATTGTGATCACCTCCTTTTCGGTGCTTTCACCTCCTTTCCTGAGAAGTCAGAGAGGGTGTGATCACCTCCCCTTGGGGGCTCTGACCTCCCTGAGGAGTCAGGAATGGCATGACCACCTGTGTTCTAAAACAAAAGAAAGCAGGAGATGTAATGGGCTGAGGCTCAAGTTGATGCACTGAGGTCCCAAACACATGAGGCTAAATAGTAATTGGACCATACTCTATTAATATATATGCTTGGAGAAAGAATGGCCCCCACCCACTCTTTGTGCAAGTCCTGATGTGTTGTATAGGAAATGACGATTTTGATGGGTGGAGACAGGGGAGTGGAAAAGGAAGGAGAAGGAGAGAGTGCTGCCTGGTGTCTTGACATAGCTGCTCGCATTGCCATTGCGTCGGCCCTTCAGCTCAGGTCTCTCTCTGCTAGCTGACTTCCTGTCGCAGCTGCCCATATTGCTATTACAATCCTTCTTGCCCATATTGCTATAGCAATCTTTCTTCATCTCTTCACTTCAATAAAGATTGAAGATTTTTCCCTTAACCTGAATTCCTGACTCCAGCTGATTTTAAATACGCGGTCATTACATGAAACAATCATCAAGGAGCCCTAAAGAAGTGACATTCTACTGAAGATAGATAACATGAATGTGAATAAACAAAATAAATACAACTCAATGTGGGAAGGAAGGCACTGGCATTTGGGGGGAATCAGGAAAAGTTGTTTGTTTTTATTGTTAAAACATCACAGTTGAGCTGAGTCTTGAAGAAAAGTAGGAATTACATGAAGTTGGAATGAGGAGGGAATTCATTCCAGGTATAGTGAACAACTTTGAAAAGTTGTAAGCATAAAAAATATGTTTAAAATAATTGTACATGTGCAACTTATATAAGATTTACTGTCTTGGGGAGAGGAAGGTAAGGGGGGGAAGGAGGGAGAAAAAATGGAATTCAAAGTCTTACAAAAAACAAATGTTGAAAACCATCTTTACATATAATTATAAAAAATTAAATACTTTTTGAAAAAAGTTGTAAGTATAGGAGATGGAGTGTGGGATGGAGGAAACAACAAGAAGACCAGTTTGACTGAACAGAAGAATATAAGAAAAGAAGAAATACATAAAGAAAGCTTGAAAGAGACATTAAAATTAGGTTGGGAAGAGTTTTATATGCCAAAAAATATGTATTGGATCCTAGAAGCAATGGGGAGGCAGTAGGGTTTCTTAAAAAGTGTAGGGATGTGGCCAGACCTGTGCTTTAGGAAAATTACTCTGACATCTGTGTGGAAAATGGATTGGAAATTTTTTGTAAAGAAATTGATTTACTAATGTCATCCAAATAGGAGATGATAATCACAATCCAGATGAGAAGTGATTAGAATCTGAACTAGGATAGTGTCTATTTGAGTAGGGAATGACAGAATTGACAAGACTTAGCAACTAATTGAATGTGTGGTGAAGGAGAGTGAAGAATCAAGAATGATTCTGAGGTTGTGAACTTGGATGAATGGAAGGATACTAGAAAGTGACAATTGAAATGAAATCGTGAAATATGGATGCTCAATATTTAAAATCCAATATCGGCCACAAGGTTCATGTGTAATTTGGCTAAAATGGTCAACATAATGTTAGACATGATGATGAAACAAACATTGATCCAACATCTATTGGATTCCAGAGTTAAAAGCCTATTGGAAAACATACTACAAACCATGTTACCCTTGTAAAACTGTATATAATTTCAATTTCTGTACTTCAAGGATATGCTACTAGTAAGCTGTTGGACATTTAAATCTATTTATCATCTGGAGGGCGTCCATTTCTCCCACTGTTTTCATATGATTCTCAAATATTCTGTGCCACAGACAAATCTTTCTACAAGCAGTCTCCCATATCAAGAATGCTCTTCCTCATCTCCAGCTCTTGGAATCCCTAATTGCCTTCAAGACTTAATTCCCTAAATGAGGCTTTCCCTGATTATTGCCTCCCATCCCCCCCCACACTAATTGTTGGTTCTATATCCATTCTTTATCTACCCCCCAAAATATTTTGTGTTTATGTGTTGTTGTATGTCTGTGTTTATGTATTTGCTTATCTGTATTTTTCTTCCCTCTGCACATCTCCCCTCCAATAATATAAGCTACTTGACAGCAATTAATGTTTTGCTTTATCCTCAACCTAGCACACTGATTTGTGCAATTTGTCATTATTGTTATTTAGTCAGTTGTATTTGATTCTTTGTGATCCTATTTGGGGGTTTCATGGCAAAGGTGCTCAAATGATTTGCCATTTCCTTCTCCATCTCATTTGATAGATGAAGAAACTGAAGTAAAGTGATTTGCCTAGGATCACACAGGTAGTAAATTTTGAGCCTGGATCTGAACTAAGGAAGATGTGTTTTCCTGATTCCAAGCCTGGTGATCTATCCATTCTGCTATCTAACTGCCCTAGGACTTGTACACAGAAAGCACTTAATAAATGTTTATTAAATAAATGAATAAAAAGGCCCCCAAGAAATCAACCAGAATTTCAAGGAGCTGGGGTAGATTTGGCTGCTGTATAAAGATAGACTGAAAAAGACTGAGGTTAGAATGATAAAATTGTAGGTCTCTCCTGGTAAATATGAACTTCCCCTAAAACCCAGAATATTAGTACCCCTGGAGAAAGTGTTGTCTTCACCTTTCATGCTGACTTCAAGAAGAAATAATCTGGTGCTTCTGTCAGAGACCAAGTGATTCTTGCTGTTCTAATCAGAGTTACGGAAATTATCTTTAACTAGCCTAGGGCCAAGGAGACTTTGGTTCCTCTTGTTTTTCCTCCTATTATCTTTTACAACCTGGTCACTGAAAAAAGAGAAATTGATGCTACTCAAAATTTTTGGAAAAGCCTTAAGAAATATGCATACATTTCTCAAGAGCTACCCGTGTCTCTAGAAGTAAAATGTCCAGGAAATAGATTGAGATCTTCAAGGGATATAAAACAATTGCCAATCAGATTATTAGATTATTGTCATTTTGGTTTTTCTCATCAAAGCAGGATTTGTTCCTTTATCCTTTCTATCTCTCCCTCAGGAAAGAACTATATTCATCACCAATTGACCAAGAATCATCCGATCATAGAATCACCGATTTAGAGCTAGAAAGAATCCTGGAGATCATCTTGTCCAATTCTCATTTTACAGATGAAGAAGCAAGTCCAGAGAGATGAAGGGATTTGATTCAATGTTACATAGGTAGTTACTAGCAGAACCAGTTTCTCCAACCCCCAATCTATTCAGTGCTTCATAAACAATTTTGTTGTTCATGTTTAATTGATGGTCTCTCCATGATTCTATTTGAAGTTATCTTAGCAAAGATCCTGGAATGGCTTGTCATTTTCTTCTCCAGTTCATGTGATAGATGAGGAAACTGAGGCAAATAGGGTTAAGAGACTTGCCCAAGATCACATAGCTAGTAAATGTCTGAGGCAGGAGGGGTTTGAGTTTAGCCTGACTCCAGGCCTAGACTCTATTCATGACATCATCTTAAAGCACTCTAAATATTATTTTTATTGTTGTAGAGTAGTAGACTGCAAGTTCATGAGTTGAGCCCATTATCTACAATTTGGCTGCCTAGAAACAAACAGCAACAGAATTCCCTTTCTCTTTCCTGAAGTTTCTTTCACTTATTTTCTTTCTTCCCTTCCTAATTTTACACTCAGAAAAATATTAGTTTACATTAAAGGACATAAGGAATGGGGGAAGCCATATTTATCATATAGCCATAGATGTTTATTTACCTCTTAAATGGATGATACTCTTCAAAACACACACGGATGACACTATAGGGCATTAATTGCACTGGAGCAGCTGTTTTGCCCAGTTTTGTGGATTAACAGGCCTGTCTGCCAAAGGGAGTTAGAGATATTTGAGCTTTATTATTTTTGTTTGTTATTATTGAAGGAAGCTTCGATCTCCATCTCAACCTCCTCCTTTCCCTCTTTTCCCTCATCCCCCCTCCCTTAACTCCCCCACCCACAGTCCCAGAGGGCAAAGAATGTTCTCATCATTTCACTTTCTCCAGCTGCCAGGCTAGGGAACAGATGTTTTATTGTTAGCATAAGGGGGAAAACAAACAGCTATGCTCTCCTGTGCTCATGTCCTCCCACCCCAGCCTGCCATTCTCCATCCTTCCCTCCTTGCACCCTGGTGCAAGAGGAAAACAGTGTCAAGGGAGAAGATGGTGTTCTGGTGAGTAATCCAAGTACACTCAGCCAAGTCTGAACCACTGATCCGAGACATATGAAGCATTCTTCTAGATGCTATTGACAATGGCCACGAGTTCTGTCAGCTGAGGATGGCTCGCTTGAGGATGGCAATGACGTGAAGATGCCCTCACTGACCCAGTCATTGAGTGAAAACAAACAATGGGCTTCTGCATGGGGAAAATCAATCTATTGGCTTCTTAGGCAAGAGTTCAAGAACAAATCAATTCAACCCTCACTCAAGCCCCAGTAAGCGTCTCACTGGAAGTTCCCCTTGTGGCTATTTGCTTAAGTATCTTTTCAAGGAAAGTAACCCCAGGAGATTAAGAAAAAGATAATTCTTCTCTAGAGGCTGCCCTCTGGGGATCCATTGCCTTTCTCTTTCCTTTATTCAATTCATTGAATATTCATTCAGTTACAGAACAGGAAAATGATGATGAATTTTACTTGATGCTATAGAGTTAAGGCTGCTTAAAGGATGCAAACAATTTTCCTGCAGGATAAGGTCACAGCTTGCAAGAAGGGCCTTGGTTTCTTGGTTTTAGGGGTGCATCCAACCCAGTCATTTTATAAAAGACTAAAATAAGATTATTATTTGCCTTGGGGCAACCTTAACTTGGCTTTAAAGTTCTGGGTTGGAGTCCCAACATTACCAATTACTGACTGGGTGTCCTTGGATGTCACCTGTCTTGATTCCGGTTTCCTTATCCTTTGAAGGATATTTGTACCACTTATCAGAAGGTCTTTGTAATGCATAAATGAGATAATGTATGAAAATACTTTATAAACTAAAGCATTTGATCCAGGGTCACTTATTATAAAGGGGGGGGGGAGGTAAGGAGAGCAAAATCTAAAGAATAGGTGAAATACAAGAATATAGTTTCCCATCACTTAGTTCAGTTTTCAGATTTTACTAAGTACACCAACCATCTGATCTTTGCAGTGTTACTCTTTCCTTAATAATTCATACTTATACAAGCTTCCCCTCTTTCATCTCCATGCCCCATCATCCCCAAGTTATTTTTAACTCTCTTGGTTCCTAAGGAGGTAAGTTCCTTTCTCTCTGAACCCTGATCTCCCTTAATTTCTTTCAGAAAATACTTTTCCAAATAACTACTCAAACTCAGATGTTTTTCCAAAGAATTTCCTAAGGGGATCTTATATTTTCTGATCACATCCCAAACTCTGCTTAGCTTCCCAAAACTGTGAACCCTATTCTTCTTGTCTCCCATGTCCTGCTTCCCTCCCTCCCAAATTCTCACAATCTCACAAGTAAATTATCTAGTGTTTCCACATTTCCCTTTTGGGTAAAATATCACTGCCATACTAAGGGATTCACTTATCACTGCTACACTAAAGGATTCACTTATCCCTACATTATTGCCTGTTATCTTTGTTTAACCAACTCTAATTCAAAATGTTAGCACTTTTACAATTCAACTATACTTGATTATTCCAATTGCAATCAGTTAATTATACCCTACATATGACTTTAAGAGGGAAGCTAGGTGATACAGTGAATTGAGTGTTGGGCCTGGAATCAAGAATCAACTGTTAATAGAACAGTTAAGCCACACCCTGGCTGATGTGAGAGGGATTTAGCCCTAGTGCTTTCCACTTAAAATACTTTAATTCTTTTTTTTTTGATGAACAAGCATCAAGCCATCTTGCCTCAATTGGAGGCAATGTCTCTGTGATTTCCCTGAACCAACCTGTCTCATTACAAAACATTTTTGGGCAAGCAGTAATTTCTTTACAATAATGAGCTAGAATGAACTGATGCTGAGTGAAATGAACAGAACCAGGAGAACATTGTACACAGTGACAGCAAGATGTTATGATGATTAACTATGACAGACTAGTTTTTCTCAGCAATACAGTGATACAAGACAATTCCAATAGACTTGAAATGGAAAATGTCATTCACATACAGAGAAAGAACTATGGAGGTTGAATGCAAATCAAAGCCTATTATTTTCACTTTTTTGTGCTTTTTACCTTTTGTTCTGATTTTTCTTTCACAATATGACTAATAAGAATATATGTTTAAAATGACTGTACACCTATAATATATATTGGATTGCTTGCAGTCTTGGGCGGGGGGGGGGGGGAGGAGGGAAAAATAAAGGATGGAGTGAAAAAAATTGGAATTCAAAAATCTTACCAAAATGAATGTTGAAAATCATCTTTACATGTAATTGGAAAAAAAAACATTAAGTTTTTAAAAAAAAAAGATAATAAATACGGTAGAAAAAATCTCATGTAAAGTAAAGAAATAGTTTGTTGTTTTACATTAGCCCATCAGGAAGAATGCAGCATAGTGGGACATAAATAAAATAGTGCAATACCTTCCCCAATCAACCCGTGAATTTATCCTACTTTCAGTCTGCTTTTACCTGTCCCAGTAGAGGGTGCCCTGAGTTAGTGTTACAGTCATGTTTCAACTAAAGGGGCATGTTTATGGAGGTACTGCATATGACCATCAAGAGGTCTACCTGCTTGTCTGATTCTTTTAATGATTTTCAAAGTAAAAAAAAAAAAAAGTGGATTTTTTTTTTTCCTCTAAGCAAGAAAGGAAAGGCATTAAACTTTTTGTGACTGCAATTCATTGAGCCCCATTTCAAGGCTCTGAACCTAGGGGTGAGTTCTAAATCCAGTGCTCAGGAAAAATAATTCTGCTGGGAGTCCTGTTGAATGGAAGGCCTCTACGCAAGGGTAGAGACTCAGGTCCATCTTGTAGTGAGTTTGGAGGACACTTTTGAATTTCCAAAATTTTTTCATCTTATTGAACAAGGTCCTCTCCTTGGAGCAGAACCAATAATTCTCTCTAACACATCTTCTCAATCCCTCACCATTTTGTCCATAACTACAAAAAGCATCTAGATGATTGAGAAGAAGGAAGCTGTTCTGACCACCTACAAATGTATAATGAGAACATTTAAATCTTTTTGGGGAAATACTAATAAAAATGGTACTGGTAAATAGGGAAGAAAGAGGAGGAGAGGAAAAGAGAAGGGAGGGGATGGTGGGAAGAGAAGGAGAAAAGAGAAAAAAATCTATGAATCATTAACATATAAACACACATATATATCCATACATATTAAAAATAATATATTTATTATTTCTAAAGCATAGATTCTGGGTACTGTTAAGATGAACAATTCCAACATTATCTAAAAAGACCCAAATATTAGTTGCCTTATGAATGCAAGGCTAAAGTCAGTTTAGTGTAATGGAAAAAAATTTGGCCCTTCAAACAAGAAGACTAGGTTCAAGCTCTGTCTATAATACTTATCTCTTAAATAACTGAGAAAATAAGTTGCTTAACCTCTCAGTACTCCAAGAAATTCTCTAAGATTAAAAATTAAGGAACTTTTGCCTCTCTGCCTTAGCAGAAGGACATCCTTTATTGTTTGTTTGTTTGTTTTTGAGACCAAATATATCTGAACTAAAACAATTGCAAGGCTTCTGCTGACGACTAGAGATAAAAAGCCTACCACCTATTGGATATTGACCTTACTGAAGAACAAAATGAAATCTGCCTATGAAATGTGTTCTATTTCATTTTCTTTGCTCTCATTCATTTTTCAGCACTCTGGCTTTTGACTTCATCATTCACCTGAACCTATTATATCTAAAGTTACCTATGATTTCTTAATTGCCATATTCCTTCTCTGATTCCTCAATCTTTTTTTTTTATTTCTCTGTACCATTTATCACTCTTATTCATACTCTCCTTCTGGATATTCTCACCTCTCTGGGTTTTTGTCTGACTACTCCTTCTCAATCTCCTTTGTTAGCACATCATCAATATCCCATCCCCTACCTGTAGGAATTCCCCAATAATCTTTCTTGGACTTTTTTCTCCCTCTTCATACTTTCTCACTTGCTGGTCTAATCAATTTCCCTGGATTTCATTATCATTTCTATGTAGATGATCCCCCAAGTCTCTATCCCAAACATTACTCTTTCTCCTAAGCTCATCACCCATCCATAATTATCTATTGAGTATTTAAAAGTAGATTTTCAATAAATATCTCAATAACTTGTCCAAAAGCAAATTGATTTTCTTTTCCTCTCAAACATCTCTGTTTCCAAAAAGGGCACAACCATCTTTCAAATCACTCTTCTTGCTTTTGCATTATTCCATACTCCTTAAATTCCCTTATCCCACATATCCAACTGGTTGCCAAATATTGCTGTTTTTTGACCCTCACAATATCTCTTATAGCATATTTATGTCTACTCACACATCCCCCCAAGTCTTTCCTCTATATAGCTGTCAAAATTATATTTCTAAAGTGCTTTTCTGACCATATCACTTACAATAAATTCAATTCAATACAATATTCAATACAATAAATTCCAGTGGGTTTCTATTGCCCCTAGTATCAAATGTAGGTACCTCTTTTTAATCTTTTAATTCCCTTTACAACTTAGCCCCAACCTATCTTTTCATCCTTCTTATCCCATTACTTCCCTTTCAGTACACTAAGTTCCAATTAAATGTTTTTCTGGCTATTCTTCATACATGACTTTGTATCTCCTATCTCCATCTCCCTGTGCTTGCTTTTCTCCAAATGTGAAATGCAATCTCTTTTTGTCTCCATCTCTTAGAATCCATCATTTCCTTCAACTCTACTCCAAAACTACCTTGTACATAAAGCCTTCCTCCTCCACCCCTCTAAAATAAAATATAAAGTAAATTTGTGTATACTTTATTTGTCTGATTTTTGAGTCATCAATTCCTTCATAATTTATGCTGAATTTTAGACTCAAGATCATAACATACAATGAATTTTTTTTAATTAAAACTTTTTTATTTTCTTTTTTCAAATTTTTATTTTTGAAATTTATATTTTCAAAACATATACATGGATAATTTTTCAATATTGACCCCTGCAAAACCTTATGTTCCAAATGTTCTCCTTCTTTCCCTCACCCCCTTCCCTAGATGGCAAGTAATCCAATATATGTTAAACTTGTTAAAATATATATTAAATCCACTATATATATATATATATATATATATATATATATACACATACATACTATACAAATATCATGCTGCACAAGAAAAATCAGATCAAAAAGGGGAAAAAATGAGAAAGAAAACAAAATGCAAGCAAACAATAACAAAAAGAGTGAAAATGTTATGTTGTGATCCCCACTCACTTCCCATAGTCCTCTCTCTGGGTGTAGATGGTTCTCTTCATCACAAGATCATTGGAACTGGCCTGAATCATCTCATGTACAATGTACTTTCTATAAAAGAACAAACTCAGAATCAGGATCCAAAAAAAATATCCTGACAAGCTGGAACTTTCCAAAGAAGTCTAAGATGCACTATAATAGGGCAATGGATACAGCACTGGGTCTGGAATGAGGAAGCTAAAATCCTCTCTCACAACTCACTAGCTCACCAGCACATCGCTTAGCCTCTCCCTCAGTTTTCTCACCTGTAAAATGGGAATAACAATAGCACCTACCTTTCAGATGTGTCCATTCTCACTCAGACAAGATATAAGGAGGAATGAGGGCCAGGCAGAAAGGCAAATGGAAAATCAGAAAAGGACAGTACCCAAAACTGGTGCTTCTGAAGAAGGCCACAGGAAGACTTCAGGCGCCAGATCAAGTGCTCTGTCTTATCAAGAAGAGTAGAAAAGTAAGAACCAAGCCAAACTAGTAAATGCTAAAGTCATAATGCAGTTATTGGCATTATTGGGGGATGACCAGTGTGCCTTTGCCCAGCCTATGATTATACACAAGCATTGCCCCCAGCCACCTGCCTGTACCTGTCAAGAGTAGGGCCTGGACAATCTGTAGGCAGCAGCTGTTTGCTGGTATGCATAGCCAGTTGCCAGATTAGGGGGAGAGAGGGGAAAGCTTTTTGGAAATATGTATGTCTGTACTTTACATATTATAAGTAGAAAAAATAGTCTAAAAATACATTATATGGTGGGAATGAAAAAATGAGCTATAAAACTATCAGGTTAAGAAGATGAGATTCAGAGAATGACTTGGAGAGGAACTGGATTTTCAAGAACTAGATAAGACCCAGAAAGAAAGAACCTGGGTGTGTTGGAAAGAGAGGAAATAGGAGCAAGAGGAAGGATATTTCACACACAAACATTGTTGTCAAGATTTATGCTGAGCTAACACTCATCCTGAAAGCTGCCCCAAATTTGGAGACCTCTCTCAGGGCTAGACTTTTTTTCCTGCATATTTCCCTCCTTACTTTCAGAGTTTATTCACTGTCCTAGTCATACAATTGTCTGTTCATACAATAGACATCATTTTTACACACACAGGTATTTCTTAAATGCCTACAATGGGCAAGGTACAGGATCAATGTTAGGGAAGAAGTAAAGATAATTAAGATATGGTTCCTGTTCCCAATTAACTTGCAGATTTCAGAATCTGTTTGTTAACTGCAGAGGCCATCTAGTCCAATTTCTACTTGCAAAAGAATCCCTTCTAATGCTAGTAAAAGAAGCTTTAAATCTTCCCTGAAATTCTCCAATGCTGGACAGCTCACCACCTTTGAAAGCAGTCAGTTCACTTTTACATAGCTCTACATATTAGGATAAACCTGCATTTGTCTCATTGCAAATTATACCAGTCACTCTTAACTCTGTCCTTATGAATCAAACTAAACAAATATAATCCTTCATCTGGGTAATAAGCCTTCAGATATTTGAAAACTGCTATCTTGTATCTTCCCATCCCATTCCCTAACCTCCTCTTCTCAATTCCTTTAGTTAATCTTCATATGGCACATACTTGAAGACCTTCCTTCTGGTTTTCTTCCTCCAGACATTCTCTTATTTTCAATATCTTTTCCAAACACTGATACCTGGATCTGAACACAATAATACTCTAGACGTGGGCTCACCAGGACAATGGGAATATCATCTCCTTATTCCTAGAAATTATCCTTTTTAGGATAGTAGCCCACTGTCATATTAGCTTTCTTGGTTATTATGATATACTGTTGCTTCTTAAGAGGCTCACAGTCCACTAAAAACCAGATAAGTTTCTAATAATGTCCCTATCTTACACTTGTGAAGCTTTATATTGTGAACTCAAATGTAGTTTTTTACATTTATCTCTATTAAATTTAATCTTAATTTAATTCAGTCCCATGTTTAGCCTGTTGAGATTTTTTAACCCTTTTCCTGTCATCCTTTGTATTAAATTTCATAAATATTTATGCCTTTATTCAAGTCATTGATAAAAATTCTGAGCAGCATAGGGCCAATCACAGATTCATGAAGCATTGGAGACTTCCTTCCAGGTTCTCATAGACTCATCATCAACAACCACTGTTTGGGTCTCACTGTCCAACCAGTACCAAATCCACAAAACTGTGCTACTGTGCAGTCCATGTCTTGCCATCATATTCATAAGTAGAATATAAGATTTTATTCAAAAGTACCATGATATGGACTATAAATTAGTTATTATAATGTGTTAGCTGCTGAGCTGCTATAGAAAATTAATAAAATTCCATGAAGCTTACATCAGTCCATATTGTATCTTGCAAATGATCTGAGCCTAGACTAAGTTGGAAAGGAAATAGAAGCTTATTTGGCCAGCATCATAGAGTAGCAAGATGAAATAGTGGATAGAGCTGAGTCTGGAATCAGAAAAACTAAGCTTGAATCCAACCTCAGATACTTGGTAACTGTGATTATAGCTTAGTCATGTCACCCTTCTGAGCCTACCTTTCAAATTTGCAAAACGTGGAGGTTGGACTTAGAGTTACTCATCCTCCTTCCGGATCTAAACTTGTGGTACTGTGTAGTCCAGATGGTTATTTGTGTAACTTGAACTGGACAATCTACAAGGTCTTTTCTAGTTCTAAATCTATGCTCCTCCTATTAGTCTATGGTCTGATACTTCAAAGGATCCTGATTTTCCTCTGCATTAATTACCTCTCCCTCATTGCAAATCCTTAGCCCTCTGCTCTTTTTTAGGAGACATTCTTGATTTGCTGGAACTAAACATTTTCATTATAGGGCTGTTGTTGGATCTGTACTTTTGAATCACCAGACTTTGGGTTTCAAATCATGATTTCCCTTGGAATGAATAGTTCATCTATTTAAAATTGTAAGATAATTCAGAAAAACTTAACGAGATGGTTCTCAGCACTTTATAAAAGAAGGGGAATTTTGTAGACACTCCTCAATTCTAGTGTTCTCTATCGCTCAGCATGGAAAACCTAAAGCAAATCAATGTTTTTCTCATGGGGTCAGTGGTCATTTACCTGCTCTTCTGTGAGTGAACTTAGTCCAAATAATAGCACGTAGCTCGTGCTATGTGGTTTAAAGGTCAAGTAAATATACACTTTCCCTGGGTTAAGGCTAAAGTTTAAGGAAAGAGAAGCATGTCCCACATATGTTGTCTTGCTAAAAAGAGAGTTACTATTTTGCATACCTTTCCCCACTCTAATTGTTAACACTTGGGGGCTATTGATAAACAGGCACTGAATCTCTCAGAGAAATGTTTTTTGGGGAAGATCTAAATCCTAAAGACGAGATGGATAAATTGGTCACATGATTTTTGACCTTATGACCAGTAGTCCCAGGTCCAAAAGGCACCTGAATCTAAATCATGTTTGTTTCCCCAAATAGAGCTGAAACTGAAATTTACTTAATAACTAATCATCAATTTGAAAGGACTAACTATTCAGGGATGATGTCTACTCCTACTATGCTCATTTGAATATGGAAAACATGGAAAGTAATAGATCTTGAATGAATCCCCTTGGTGATATTTGAACAAATTGGAATGTGGATTTATCTAGTTCTTAGAAAACATTGGTGGGTGGAGCTCCCAGTGATAGTTGGCCATGGTTGGTCTAACATGAAAATGTGATAGAACAGAAACCATGGTAAATTTGACAAGGACCCATACTGAAGGCCCAAATCAGCCAACTATATGAGCCATAGCAAGACATTTAACCTCTATGGATCTGACTTCCTTATCTATAAAATTTGGATGTTGGACTAGATGTCCTCTAGAATTCTTTCTGGTCTGACCTATGATCCTATGGAATCTAAGCAGTTATTTGTATATCATGTCTCTTCTAGACTTGCTCCATGACAGCAAGGACTTTTTTTTTTAATTACTGATTAAGTGCCCAGCAGAATATTCTCTTTACCTATTCAATAGTATTTTGTCAACTTGCCCAAAGAGGTCCTAATATCATATATTCAATTCAATTCAATTACTATTTGTTAAGTTACAATAGTTATATTTGCTATATATAAGACATTGTGCCAACCAACGGGATATACAAAGGCAAAATAGAAACAGTTTTTGCTCTTGGGAAGCTTACGTTCTACTGGGAAGATATAACAGCATGCAACTAAATGTAGCAAAAGAATATACCAAGTAATGATGGTAGAGTAAGGAGAAAACACTAGCAATTGGGGAAGATCAGGAAAAGTCTCAGATAGGGGATGCTTGAGCTGAGCCTTGAAGAGAGTTAAGAATTCCCAGATAAAGAGAATTTTTCATACATGGGAGACAGCTTATGAAAAAGGCCCAGATGCAAGAAATTAGGGGGGGGGGAACCTTTTATATGGAGTGAGTCCATGATCAGGAATAATATGAAATAGGTCTGGAGAATTAGACTGGATTTAGGTTATAAAGGACTTTGAATCTGGTCTTTCTGGGTCTTTATGTCTGTTTGCCATTGAAATCTAGGTGTTATCTTCAGTTCACAGTTTCTGGTCTTTATTTTCTGACCTCTTAAATTTTAAAAGATGAATAGACTGTTGGAATTGTGAACTGATCCAACTATTTGGAGAATAATTTGGAACTTTGCCCAAAGGGCTATAAATCTATGTATGCCCTTTGACCCAGCAATCTTACTATATGTCTATACCCCAAAAAGATCAAAAAAGAAAAAGGACCTATTTGTACAAAAATATTTATAGTAGTTTTTTTGTGGTTATAAAGAATTAGAAATTATAGGGATGGCTATCACTTAGAGAAGGGTAAACAAATTGTGGTATGTGATTGTAATGGTATTCCATTGTGTTATAAGATGCTTTCAAAAAAACCTGGAAAAACTTATATGAATTGATGTAGAACACTATATACAGTAATAATATTGTAGTATGAACAACTGTGAATTATTTAGCTATTCTCAGCAATATTCCAAGACAATTTTAAAGGATGCATAAGGACCTCCAGAGAAAGAACTGATGGAGTCTGCATGCAGTTTGAAGTATACTATTTTTTACTTTTTAAATTTTTATGGCTTTTTTAATCTGTGTTTTCTTTCACAAATAATCAATATGGAAATATATTTTGCAAGATTACACATGTAAAAACCTATTTCAAATTGCACATCTCAAAGAAGTGGAAGGGAAAGGAGAGAGGAAGAGAATTCAGAACTCAAATTTTTAAAAAAGAATGTTAAAAATTGTTTTTACATGAAATTGGCGGGGGGGGGGGGGGGGGGAGGGGGGAGAGGAATTAAAGTAACCTGGAAAAAAAAGTTGAATGGACCACTATTTTATACTTTCTCTAGCTCACTGGATACCTCTTATAACTCTGATTAGAGACCTCCAAAAGTGACATGTCTTATCAATATTAAGCTAACCTGGAGTTAGTAATTCCTTATCAGTCTTAGTTTTAGACTTAACCCTACCCAGTTTCCCCTGCGAAGAGAGCTGTACCCAGTTGGTTCCCCTTCTTTACATTTCTTCTCAAGTTCATGCCCTTCAGGTCACAGACATCCACATAAATTTAGCTTCTTTTCAGGGACTTTCTCTGCCTATCCCATGGCTGCTTATGGTTTGGCTGCTCCCCAGGAAGAGCTGGGGGTTGGCTCCTCTTCCTTGGAGGTCTCATTTGGCCTTTTTGATGGCTGTTCTGTACTTCCCGCTGCTTGCACAATTGGCAATTCAGGGTCAAGTCAGGTCATGTATTCTATTTTGAAATCCATTCAATGCTTGGGTTATCTTCTCTGTTTCTGGATGCAGAAATCTATCACCTTAGGGTCTCCTGGGCAGGCAGGCCTCCTTTCCCATCTCCCCCTCATACCTGGCATTCTGTAGTTACTGCTTTATTGTAGCATCTTTATATTTACCCCATATTAGGACTCAACTGAGATGATATTTCCTCTGTCAAGCCTTCCCTGATCAGCTTGGTTGTTAGTGCTTTCACTCCTCAAATTACCTCATATTTGCTTATCTGGGAACATGTTGTCTCCTCTAGTAGCATATAAACAGGAATATGCTGGGGCCTGCTCTAACCCGGTCTGTGGAGTTAGTTGTTAAATTTCCTATATACATACTTTCAGAAATTTGCAAATACAAATCAGGGCTTGATTTATTGGTTTTTTTTTTTTTTTTTTGTACATACTTAAGAAGATGATGAAGAAAATTTAAAAAATACAGAATAAACTTAAAAGCATGTCATACTTTTTGGAGACTACATTATTAAACATTTACCAGCAGAACTCTGAATAGAAACTTCTAGAGGGCAGGGATTATTTTTCATTTTTATCTTGGTATGTTCAGCATGTGGCACAGTGTTTTGATCGTAATAAGCCCCTGATAAACATAGACTAAATGAAATGGAGTTGCCTGGTCTGCTCTGTGGAGTTTATGCAATCCAGGATAAGATATTTCTTGGTCTAGGAAGAGAGGTAAAAACCATTAAAGCATCGGCTCCGAATGACAACTTTCATATAATATTACACACTCATAACAGACCCAAATCAAAGCTCAACCCATGTAGTCATTTAGTATTTTTTAAATCCTTTTCCCCCTTACTGAACAAAAGCTAAAGTTTAATCAATGAGTACTTACTATATGTCTCAGTACTGTGTTTGGAGATGTGAAAGATAGATAACAGATATAGAAATAGATGGAGAGAGTGATGACTAAGAAGTAGATGAGAGAGAAAGAGATGAATTAACTGTGAATTTCTGGGAAAAGGAGGAAAGGAAAGAAGGAAGGAAGAAAGGAAGGAAGGAAGGAAGGAAGGAAGGAAGGAAGGAAGGAAGGAAGGAAGGAAGGAAGGAAGGAAGGAAGGAAGGAAGGAAGGAAGGAAGGAAGGAAAGAAGGAAGGAAGGGAGAAAAGAAGGGAAGGAGGGAGGGAAGGAAGGAGAGAGGGAGGGAGGGAAGGAAGGAGAGAGGGAGAGAGGAAGGGAGGAAGGGAGAAAGGAAGGAAGGAAGGAAAGGAAGGAGAGAAGAAGGGAGAGAGGAAGAGAGGGAAGGAGAAAGGGAGGGAAGGAGGGAGAGAGGGAGGGAGGAAGATAGATTAGTTAATAGAAACCTGTAGGATGGATTGAAGTGTGGCAAGAATGCAGCAAAATGAGTGCAATCCTTCAGACATGACAAGATGAGGGTCTGGACTAGGATAGTAGCCTTGGGGAATGAAGACAGAGGGAAAAAATCTGGGAAACATGTTAAAAGGAAAAAATGAGAGATATTTGTTGGTTAATGTAATAGGCACTTTTATGAGAAAAGGGAGATTTCTGAACTTAGTTTTGCTGGAGTGAGCTGGCTGCTTGCATGGATCAGAGTGCCATGCACACAGGGTCATGGTCATGGATTTGATTCCCTCTCTCCTTTTTCCTGCACAAGTTTTGTTTCCTTCCTTGGCCACAGACTAAACTACTAACTCCAGCCAGCTGTCCTGGGTTATAGTGGGACACTGGGCAAGAGAGTGTTGATAGGTCAGCACAAATCTATTGCAGCTGCAAAATAGCTCACATGCATGCCATATTGACTGTGGGTCATAAGAGGTGGCATGAGATAATGGAAAGTCCACTGGACCAGGAATCAAACATTTAGATTTGAGTGTTTTCTTGGTTATTTTCTATTTGTGTGAAATTGGAAAAAAAAATCACAATTTCTCTAAACCTAGTTCTAGTCTGTAAAATGGAGGCAATTGCCCCACCTCCCTCATAGACTTAGTATGGGTTCAAATAAGACAGTGTCTATAAAAGCTCTTTCGTAAGCCATAAAGCATTATGCAAACTTAAGCTGTTATTACAGATTAGGAAGGTTTAGCTAAGGAATTTAAGGTTTAAGATAAGTGGATAACCAGAGGTCTCCACTAGTATATCTCTGTGATGTCAGCAGAAAGTTAGAAGGTCTCCAACAATTTGAATAGACATTCTTTTGCAGACTTTTAGGAGAATAGGGACAAGAGTCACACAGATTAGGTTGTATTGGATTATTAAAAGGAAAATCCAGTTTGGTGAGAGCATGGATCTATCTGAGTATGGAGATAGGATCGGCTACAGAGTAGAGCAATATATGGATGTAACAAAGGAAGGTCCTTTAAGAAATCTTGTAGTCCAACTTCTACACCCACTCCCTCTAAAAAAGATTGTTTTTTACAACATACCTGACAATGGTCATCCTCTATCTCTTAATGTAGCCCACTCCACTTTGAATAGCTTTTATGTCTGCAAAATTTTTCCATACAAGTAGCCTAAACCTTTCTCTCTTTAACTTTCATTCAGTACTCCTAATTCTTCCTTTTGTCTCTCTTTTCTGTAATATTCCTTTCCTTATATCCCTCTTTTTTTTTTTTTTTTTTACAATATCTCTTCCCTAATCCTTCTTTCCTGCACTAACCCTTCAAATACTTTAAGATACAATTATGATGTCCTCTTCGCCGTAAGTTTTTACTTCTCCTTGGCTAACCAATGCTCAGTTGAATCTTGTATGGGATGTTCTTCAGCCTTCAAACCCTCTTTTCCATACCCCTCCACTTTGTCAATTTCCTTTTAAAAATTTACAATCCAGAACCACATAAATTTTCACAAATTGTCTGACCAGGACAGGGTTCTGCCTGTCACCTCCTACATCCTAGGTCCTATGCCTTTCAATGCAGCCCAAGAATCCATTAGCTTTTTTGGCTTCCATGTTTCATTGTTGACTCAAATGGAGCTTACATTTGGAGGCATAAGTAGGACAGAGGAGTTAGGCTCAACAGTATAAGAAAAAAGTGGCTTAGGAGCCACTGAGATGAGAGACCTGGACAGAAGATAGTTAAGCAATCTGAATATTATCAATTGGTTGTTTTTCTAACATGGAATTTGGGTCTATGACACTTATGCCTTTACTTCTACTCCAGCTGATCCAAAAAATTGGAAGCCAATTCTATTTTAAGCTTCTGTTGGACCTGTCACATGGTGAAATATTTAGTTAAAAACAGCTATTTACCAGGAAAGAAAAGCCCAGCAAAACAAAAGATTATTATATTATCCCAGTAACTCTTTAAACCAAAGCAAACAAAAGGATCAACAATGTTTATTTTGTGGTGTTCTAACTTTGGGACACCTACCTTCCAAAGTTCCTGGTCAATTTCCTACTAGGGATTAGGTTAGCAATAGACAGTGGGGAATTCCAATAAGCAGGGTGAGCCAGGAGACTCTTAAAATGCTGGGAAACAGATTTCTCAATAAATGCTGAGAACTTGATAAGGTTTGCAGCCAGATCCCCTCAGGGAAGCCAGAGAGGTTGGTTTTACTTGAAACATAAAAATCTAGATACTTTTAAGAATCATCAGTAGGGAAAAAATCCATTTCTTGATCTAGCCATCACTTGAAGAGACCCTATTTTAAGTAGAAGCAAGATGTAGTATATGAAACATAACTAATATCAATGTTCTTCAAAATAGGGGCAAGACTCCTAGTGGTAGTTACAAGGGAATTATGGTGAACAAAATTTGTAAAGTTCTAAATAGTTTAGTGGGGTAGTGGTCATCACTAACCATTAGTCATATGGATGGGATAAAGCTATTTTCCTCACTTCTTGGACTTTATGTGTTCTCTCTTTCCCAGCTTCCTAGATATACTGATATACAAGAAAAGGGCTGGTGAAAAGCAAAAGAAGCAAAACCAAGAGAATATAGTAAACATTAACAAAAATATTGTTTTAAGAACAACTTTGAATGAGTAAGTCATTTTGACTATTATAAATATGCAAGTTAAAAATAAAGGACTTATGAAGAAAAATGATAGCATCCAGAAAAAGAACTGATAAGTATATTTATAGAATAATTTTACATGACTACATACATATGCATGTATGTGTGTGTCTCTGTGTATGTCTAATAATAGCCAACTCTAGGGGAGCGGAGTAGAGAAATGGGGCAAATTTTACATAATACCTTCGTTACATATTTTAAAAGAATTGCAAGTTACACATTTGCAACTTTGTGTGCAGTCATCTTTTTGTTATTATACTATCTTACAGAAATGCTTGTTTTATTCTACAAATTAAATTTAAAAAAAAAGATAGGAAAAGGGCTAGGGATAGGGCCTGTTATCTTATTAGTATAGGAAATTATATACTCCTATACTCCTAGGTGAGGAAATTCCTTATACCTTCATGGATTAGCACCCACTCTGAAATTTATAATTTTGAAGAATTGCCCAAGACACTCAGAAGTTGTGACTTGCCTGGAGTCCCAAAACCATTCCATCACAGAGATGGGGACTGAATCCTGACCTTCTTGAATTCAAAGCTCACTCTTTATCTACTATATCATGGCACCTATCCCTTTCATATTATATCAAACCATGTGAAATCAAGAAGTCCTTTTTGACTACTTGCAATGTGTCTAACATGGTGCTAAGCAATATAGGGGAAAAGGGAGAAATATGACATAATCATTGCTTTCAAGGAGCTTTTAACTTATTCTATATCATTAATGACATATCCATCAGGAAAAAATACAAAGAAATCTAAAATCTAATTCTAAATTTATATGACAAAATGAGAAAAAAAAGTCATCAAGAATTGAGAAAGATCATTGTGGCCTTGAATAGCCAATGAAAGTCAATTATATAACCCAGCCTGTCGTGCAAATTTCTTTACATTCTAGGTAAACAATAAAGTTCTAAATTCCATCATTTTATTTTAGGAACCCATCATTCCAACCAAGTAATTCTATTCATGGGCTCCCAAACATGCTTTGCATGTTTGCAAGGTTTGTACCTTGAATGCCCTCTATCTATTTGTGAACAGTCATCGATCCAATTTCTCCTTCCCTGAGAAGCCTTCCTTCCAGAATGCTTTGCACATGGCAAAACCTCAAATATTAGTTGAATGAATGACCCTCTTTTGCCTTTTGTGGAAGCTCAGGTGAACACATCCCATTCTTCTAAGATCCTTTTAAAGTTGTATGGTATTTCTTGAATGTTTTCTTGTCTAGAATCTTGCTAATTTTTCACTCTGAAAAGATTCTGCCCCAAATCACTACATTCAGAATAAAACATCTACAATAGTGGTGGGCTCCCAAAAACAATAATTGTGGGGAGACTTGCACAAGAAAGAGAATCTTCCAAGTAGACCTATTTTATACATACCAACTGACCCAGAGTTGCTTCCTTGTCAACACATTAGATGTAATTTCATCTGAAATAATTCCAATAGCTACAAAAAGTGTTTGTTCTTTCCTTCTGAACCTATTTCTGTGACTAACAGAACTCTGTCAGTTTTTACAATGCCTAATCACCAGAGACAGGTTGTTGCCTCATAGCTGTATTCTATTGTCACGGAGCTAGACATGTGGGACAGACCTGTGATTTCATTAATATAAGGAATTTCCAGATGAGAAAACTCCTTCTATCATTTTAAGTCTCCACTGCCTCTACAACTCAAAAATAGCCTTAAAAAAGTTGTCAAAAGCAGAGTGTCAAACACACCCAGAGTACAACCCATAGCACTTTTTTCCCAGGGTGTCCTGAACCAGAGACATAATAAACATTTAATTATGTGTGTGTGTGAAATTTTCCCCCAATTTCCTGTTAAAACAATTTTTTAAAACTTTTGAGGGTTTTTTGAGTTCCAAATTTTATCTCTCTTTCCTCCCCTCCTCCTTACTGAAAACACTAAGCAATCAGATAACGATTATACATGTGCAACCACTTAAAACATTCTCATATTGTTATTTTGTACAAGATTTGAATAAGAGAAAAAAAGATGGAAGAAAGAAAGCGAAAAATAGCCTACTTCAGTCTGTATTCAAATGATATCAGTTCTTTCTTTGTAAGTGAGCAGTATGCTTCATTATGAATCCTTTGGGATTGGTTTGGATCATTGTATTGCTGAGAATAGCATTCATTCATGGTTCTAAATCATATAATATTGCTGTTACTGTGTGTCATCTGATTCTGTTCACTTCACTTCGCATCAGTTTATGTAAGTCTTTCCATGTTATCTGAAATCATCTTGCTTGTAATATCCCATTACATTCATATGCCACAGCTTATTTAACCATTCCCCAATTGATGGACGTCCATCAATTTCCAATTCTTTACCATCACAAAAAGAACTGCTATAAATATTTTTGTACAAATAGATTCTTTTCCCTTTAAAAATAATCCATTCTTTTTAATAGTTCCAAGATAACAAAATACAAACTCCAGCTCTGAAATTTCAAAATGATGACAATTTGGCTGCTTCTGCTTTATATAGAATCTTCTTTAATTTGTTTTTTTTGCAAAATGATGGTGTCTCATAAAAGTCCCAAGCATTTAAGTTCAAAGATAGAGATCCAGTTACTGTGTAAGGGTCAGTCAAAAGGTCTATGTTAATTGAGTCATCCAATAAAGTAAATGTTGGGTACTGAGCTTTGATGGTCTAGAAATGGGTATTATATGAAAATAGCACTTAGATTAAAGAGACAACATGGCATAAATGTCTGACCCCAAAGCCAGGGAGACCGAGGTTCAAGTTTCATTTCTGATACATTTGGATTGTATGACCCTGGACAAGTCATTTAATTTTTCGTTGCTTTTAGCAACTCTCTAAGGCTTTAACTTGAAGACAAACTGCTGATCTGCATGGATAGAGATTCCCCTTCCACTCACCAGACTAATCTTTATCTCCTATCCATATTATTATAACAACCTACATTTCTTTTAAATGTGTGACTGTTCACCATAGTTCCATATATATCATTTCTTATTAGATATTCACAACAACCATGTTTGATGAATAGGGCAGGTTTTATTATTATTATTCCCATTTAATCCATATGGAAACCAGCTCAGAGAGGTTAAGAAGTAATGCAGGTCATCATTGATCTCCCTTTAATGGGTTACTTTCAATGGCTTACTTCACCTCTTTATTGCCCTTAGCCTCTGACAGTACTCCTCCAACTCAAGATCTGAAGGATGGATCTGAAATGTGAAGACATTTGAGAGAAATTGCACCACACCCAACCTGATGGTACATGTACCAGATATAGTAAAAGGGAGTCCTGGGTTCACTTCTAAACTCTATTGATAACTATCTGTATAAACTTAGAACAGATCCTTTCACTTCACTTTGTATTTTTCCTTTTCTTCTTACTTTCATCCTTTTTTTTAGTCATATTCCACAGGTGGCTGGACCTCAGGGCTAATAAAATAGTTCAGTTTGGGGAACTGGGGTAGATTAGAGTTCAGCAAACTCCTGTTTCAGGGCCAACTGGATCTGCCTATTTTTGAATCTTAATTGGATTTAGCAATTATCAAATAGTTTATTATTTGGCCTCATGGAATCATAGAATTTGATGGAATAAATCTTCCAGGTCTTTGTATGGATGTTCACAAAGAGGGTGTCATTGTTCAATGGCACATTAAGCAATCGACCTTAGATGGGACGTCAGAAGTTTACAATGCTCTCCAGCACTCTTTCACTTAGAAGGTATGGCTTCGCATGAAATCCAGAGAATGAACCAATGCGTATCAGAAAGTCAAGGTCACCTGGAAAAGGTGTCAGAAGTCACCTAGTCAACTTTCAACTGTATTCTTGACAATTGCTCATTCATTTAAACTTTATTTAAAGAGCTCTGCAGCTAAAGGCAATCTTTTACAAGGGAGATTTGGAAGCTCTAACTAAAATTTTCACTTCATAACCAGGTGGGACATAACCTGGCCTGGGCTCAGGAAGCCCTGAATTGAAATCCAGACCCATATACTTACTAGCTGTGTTATTCTGAGCAAGTCACTTCCCCACTGTTTGCCTCAATATCCTCAACTTTAAAAGGGGGATAATAACAGTTCCTACTTCCCAGAGTTATTGTTAGTATCAAATTAAAAAAATATTATAAAGTATTTAGCATAGTATCTCATACATAGTAAGTTATCTATAAATGCATATTCTCTCTTTTTTATATTCTCATATATTTCTCATATTCTCTTCTTTCCCCTTATATCAAATTAAATTTTCTCCCTAAAGCTATACAGAATCTGTCCTCTCCTCAAGCAATTCAAGTATATCATCTATTACACAATGGATCTTCATGTGATTATTGAATTGAATAATTAAGAGTAATAATTGTTGTACCAGGTAAAATGATTATAATCAGTGATGAGGTAGTAAATGTTTAACAACCTCTCCAAAATATATATTTGTGTATGTATAATGTGTTTTAAGTTGAATCTACATTAATAATGTTTCCTTCATCACTTTCTTACATTTAGAAAATCAATAAATAACAAATCAAGCTCTTACACACCAATTGCCAATAAAGATATGAATGCACACATTGAAAATTTAGCAATTGGTCCTCATGAGTGTTTTCTGATTACTCCAAGAGATCCCTGATTATAATTTTCTTCATTCACATATAGGATCTCAAATATCATAATAAATTTTTGAGAGATAAGGAGTAAGGGAAGGTGACCTTGTAGACAGAAAACTATACTTCAACTGTTAATCTGTCCTGTAGTTAGGCTCTAGTCGAAATCAAACAAGGAATTCCACCCCAAAACTTCTTTTCCTTTTGTTGAGTCAATTAGTTGGACAGCTGTATTTCACTTTGCCTTTTTTTAAATTAAAGTTTTTTATTTTCAAAATACATACATGTTAGAGTTCAAATGTTGGAGTTTGTTCTTCTCAAAGGCACAGCCGGTTTAGAGGCTTGGAGCCCTTCGGATGTCTCCAAATCCAAAGGTTCTGTCCTTCAAGCCTCTGCCTCTGCTTTCTTCTGCCTCCAACCAACACAGAGATGGAATGTCTCTCTTATCTCCTTCTGGGGAGCCCAGCCACCAACTTGCCGCGGAGAGAGGGCTTCTGGCGTAGCTCCACTGAAATCCGTCAAAATGTTCTCTGCAGCAGAGTCGTTCCTCTCGAGTCCAGCGCGATCAGCCAGCCAAGAGGAAAAAAGATGTATTCTGGAATGGCTGTCTCGCCTTATATGTGAACCTTCTGAAAGAATGGGATTATGGGTTTTCTCCCATAGTGCTCTCTGGCCCAAAGAGCTTTAAGGTGTGGACTCTCTTGAAGTTAGAAAGTGTACTTTGTGAAGCTAGCATACTTGTGGACTCCAATGAGTAAAGGTGGGAACACAAGCCTTGTCTTGATTAGTTCTACTTAGTACCTTGTTTCAGGTTCTGGCCAAAACAACTTCTTGTAAGATTAGATCAACTCTAATTACTTAGCAGTTAGTAAGGATTCCAACATCTCCCCCTTTCTTTTGTTTTAAAACATAGGGGGTTTCTGAGGGGGTACACATAAATCCATCAATATGGGAGGCATTATACATAATTTACATGAGCACATAGCAATATAACACAGGCTAGTAGTAATGTAACAAATAACAAGAATCAATCTGAAAATTTATACATGTCCATAAGTCCTAGAAACAGTCCAATAGGATTCCATTGTCCATTAGTTCATGTGCCAGGAATCTAATAATTCTTGTGAGCACAATCAGCAACAGAACCACCCGATATTTTTTGGGTGTTCTCCTTGGTTTCAAGGGTCTGCTCCATCTTTCTGCGATGGACAAGGCGAATGCGGCTCGTAGGCACCCATCTGATTCCTTCTCCACCTGTAGAGATGCAAGCAAATCCTCTCCCCCAAGCAGTTAGCCTATCTGGTCCCTTCCATTCACCACTTTCTGGGTCTCTCCACATCACCTGGCGATTATCTAAGGATAGTGGAGCTGCTCACACTGGACACTGCTCTTCTGGTGGGTTATAAAACCTGTCTGCTGGAGCCAGTGCATCTTTATCAAAGATTAAAAAATTAATGGTATAGAGAACTAAATTTAGAAGTTCTCTAGGGTTACCCGTGGCTCCCCCTTTCTTTTGTTTTTGGAGGAGTGTCTTAATGTCTCTGTTTCTTCTTTCTACTATTACTTGACCTTGAGGATTGAAGGGTATGCCAGTAGTGTGTAAAATCTTATACTGTGCACAAAAGTGTTCAAAATGTTTGGAGGTATATGCCGGTCCATTATCTGTTTTTATTTCTTGTGGCACACCCATAATTGCGAATGCTTGAATGAGGAATTCAGTGACCACTCGGGCTGTCTCTTTTGCTGCTGGTATGGCAAAAGTGAATCCTGAAAAGGTGTCTACCACAACGTGGATAAAAGACAGACGACCAAAAGATTTATAATGAGTCACATCCATTTGCCAGATTTCATTGGGTCTCAAACCACGAGGATTCTTCCCTGGAGGCAGTGTAGGAGCTTGGAAGGGAAGGCAAGCTGTACAGCTTTTCACTATGCTCCTAGCTTCTTCTTTTGTAATCCCAAACTGTAAAGCTCGAGCAGCCTGATGGTATTTAGAATGGGATTCCTGGGCCTCCTGAAATAAAGGCGTACTGGCCAACATAGTTAAAAGGCTATCTGCCTTTGAATTTCCATCAAAAATAGGACCTGGAAGTCCACTATGTGAATGGACATGCAGGATATAAATCTTTCCTGGATGCTTTCTCACTTGCTCTTGAAGTTCCTTAAAGAGCTGATATATATTAGAAGCTGCAAATTTTATTTGGGCTGTGGCAATTCTTTGTACCACACCTACTGAATAGGCTGAATCAGATATTATATTTATGTCGCCTGGGTAATAAGTGAGAGCTAGCATGATCGCATATAATTCGTTCTGCTGAGTGGACTGAAAAGGAGTTCTGACTACTCTTTTTACAGTTAGATCATGAGAGTATACAGCACAAATATTTTGTTTGGCTGCGTCTGTAAAAATGGTTGGTCCTTCAAGAGGAACCTTAGAAACCTTCTCCTCAAAAATCCATTGCCAATTATGCAGTAGTCTGGTTATCTTTAATGGAGATCCATGTGCAAAATTTGGAGCCATGGCCAATAAAATCTGCCACTCTGGGATGGTTTCACAGCATACATTAATTTGTGCATTTGTATAGAAGGTATATATCTTGTCAGGTCTTGTCCCAGATAATTGTACTGCTCGCTTAATGGCTTTTAATAGAATTCTAGCCACAAGCACTGGGTAAGGCGTAAGGCTTTGTTCTGGTTGTGCTGGGAGGTTCACCCACTCTATCACACTGTCTCCTTGATGAAGGACTGCTGTGGGTGCTTCTTTCGTAGCAAAAACTGATATTTCCAAGGGTTTTTGAGTTACTCTCTCAACTACATTGGATAAAGCCAGTTCAACTTCTCTCAAGGTCTCTTGAGCTTCTTTTGTAAGCCGGCGTGGTGAATTTAAAGCAGTGTCTCCCCTTAAAATGTCATATAGGGGTTGCAATTGATTGGTAGTTAAACCTAATACTGGACGCATCCATTGGATATCTCCTATTAATTTTTGGAAATCATTTAAGGTGTTCAACCTCTCTGTTCTTAAAGACAGTTTTTGTAGAGTAAGTGCCTTAGGATATATTTCATATCCTAAATATTGAAAAGGAGCATGCCTTTGAATTTTTTCTGTAGCGATATGAAGTTTGTAGTATCTTAGTGTTTCTATGGTTTTTTGTAGACATGCTTCTAGAATTTGTTCCTCAGGTGCACATCCCAATATATCATCCATATAATGTAATAGCATAACTTTTGGAAATGCTTTTCTTATTGGAGCAAGAGTAGCAGCAACATACATTTGACACATAGTGGGGCTGTTCTTCATTCCCTGTGGCAAAACCGTCCATTCATATCTTTTATAAGGCTCAGCTAAATTGACACTGGGCACCGAAAAGGCAAATCTCTTCATATCCTCCTTATCCAGAGGAATGGAATAGAAACAATCCTTGATGTCTATAACCCAAAGAGGCCATTCTCTAGGAAGCTGAGTAGGAGATGGAAGTCCAGGCTGAAGAGTTCCCATAGTTTCCATCTGTTCGTTCACTTTTCTTAAATCAGTGAGCATCCTCCATTTTCCCGATTTCTTTTTTACAACGAACACTGGTGAATTCCAAGGACTTAGAGAAGGTTGTAAATGCCCTTGTTCAAGCTGCTCCTGTACTATATCTAATAAGGCCTGAATTTTATCGCTACTTAAAGGCCACTGTTCTATCCACACTGGTGTATCAGTTTTCCATTGGATAGGAATAGGTGAAAGTGTTGGCAGGCCTTCAACAGCAGCCCTGCTTAAAAAGCCGAAGTACTCATTTTTAACCCCAATTGTTGTAAAATGTCTCTTCCCCACAGATTGATGGGGATTTTTTCAACTATAAAAGGAGTAAAAACTCCTGTTTTGCCTTCAAAAGTCCATCTCATAGGGGCAGCACTAACTTCAGCTGCTATTGATCCTCCTACTCCAGACATATAGGTATCTGCTTTAATCTTTGGCCAGTGACTGGGCCAACTGGCACCTCTAATAACTGTACGATCCGCACCTGTGTCTACCAATCCTTCCAATGGTAGGCCATTTATATAGATAGTGAGCATAGGTCGGTCAGCCGTTACTGCTGCTGTCCAGTATATTCCTGGTTTTTGTGGTCTGGAGTCAGAACCTGGGTGACTATCACGAGGCTGCTTATTAGGATTCTGTATGAGTAAACCTGATGCTACTACGTCTCCTGAGTGATAAGTCACACATTGACTACCTGTATTAGTGACTGGGATATTATCTACACATTCCCCAGTTTCCCACATCAGTGTGTGGATGGACACTGTTTTGTACATACAAGGAGGTGAAATGGTCAAGCCTACTGTGCCTGGAGGTAAGGGATCCATAGGCTGGAGAGGAACAGATTTCACCTCTTCAGGGGGTATCTCAGTTGTCCCAGCTGCATACAGCTCTATTCTCCCCAATTGTAATTCCCTTCTGCCATCAGGTTGCTTCCTGGCTGGTTGACTGTGTAATCCCCTTCTCCCATCATATGGCTTTCTGGCTGATTGGTCATGTCTGGGTACTGGACTTCTAGGCACTCTCTGGGTGCACCATTGGCTGCCATCATGCCCCAAGTGTTTTTTGCCTTGGGCCCCTCATCCCGTTTCCCTGAATCTGTCTGCATTCTGAGGCCCAATGGAAGCCTCTGTTGCATTTTGGACATGGGGTTTGGGGTCTTGTTCTCCCACCTTGTCTTCCCATTCTATCTCTATACCAACATTGAGCTTTCAGATGTCCTACTTTTCCACACTGAAAGCATCTATGAGTCTCTCTGGAAGTCCCTTGCCAAGAGGGATTCTGTCTTCTCATGTTTGGATTTTGGGAAGTCTGCATCATAGCCTGGCTATAAAAGGCACCTGTGCCCACTGTGGCACAGCGTCTTATAAGTTCCTCTAAAGGAGCATCCTTGCGCAGTCCTAGTATAATTCTTCTGCAAACCTCATTAGCATTTTCCTTAGCAAGTTGCCTTATCAAGATGTCTGTTATTGCATTTTCTCCATTTGTTCTTATGATAGCTGTCTGCAAGCGTCCCACAAAGTCAGCGAAGGGTTCATTTGGCCCTTGTGTTATTTTTGTGAAAGCCCCCCCCTTGTCGTCTTTATTGTGAAGAGAAGCCCACGCTTTGATAGCATTATCAGCAATTTGCTGATATGCTGCTACAGAATAACTAATTTGTGCTGTGACATCTGCATAAGGACCTGTACCTGTTAGTAGGTCACAGGTGATTGCAGTATGAACTCCACTTTGAATATTTTGTTGGGCTTGTATCCTACAGAGCTCACTATATTCAGAAAGCCACAAGCAGTTCTGTCCAGGTTCTAGGCATATTTTTGCTATCGATTTCCAGTCATTAGGGGTCAAGATTTCAAAAGACAAATTTTGTAATAGCATCTTAACATAAGCTGATGTAGCCCCATAAAGAGTGCAAGCTTTTTTCAGGTCTTTGAGGATTTCTATATCAAAAGGTGAGTATCTTCTACTTTCTTGACCTGAAGAATTAAACTGTTGAATTACAGGAAAAATGTGGTGTTGAAATTCTGATACATTTTTCCCTTCTTCTCTGGCCTTAATTAGTCCCTTTTGCAATCTACTCAAAGGAGCAGCTGGATGCTGGGGGGGAAGGTGCTAGATGCTGGGGGGGAGGTGCTGGTGCTGTCACTGCCCCCCCCACTACCCCTCCTTCCTCCATCCCGGAGGGTGGAGTTGATGAAGGAGAGTCAATTATCTGCTCCTCAGGTGGGGCTGAGGCTGCCTCAGATTCACCCCACCCTTGAGCCTCACTTAAGTCTCCCTGCCCTGTGGGGATATGGCCATTAATCTGTTCTTTGTCTTCCTCCTTTATCTCAGGCTTCCCCCTTTGGCTATCCCGGTATTTTAAGGCCATCTGTATTGTATTGTATAAATAGAACACTGCAATGGAAACTGAACGAGGACCGTTTTCATTGTTATATGCAGAGATCTGTTGACCAACCAATGCCCAGTTTTTTAGAGAGATTTGCTTTTCCTCTAAGAACCAAGGGGAGGTGCGTTTTAATGTAGCCAGAAGTCTAGCTGTCTGTCCCCAAGTTACAAGTAGCCCTTGATCTTCTATCAGCTTAAGCAGGCTTTCTATAGCACCACTCCTGGGTGGGTCTGGGGTTGGGGGGGTTGGGGTGGGGGATGGAGAATCTTTACCTAGGATCTGTCCCATTTCAGCCAAAAAAGGTTGTACTCACTCAGTTCCTGGTCACTGGAGACTTCTTCAGTGAAAGTAGGGTCCTTGGTTCCCACGCTTGGGCGCCAAATGTTAGAGTTCAAATGTTGGAGTTTGTTCTTCTCAAAGGCACAGCCGGTTTAGAGGCTTGGAGCCCTTCGGATGTCTCCAAATCCAAAGGTTCTGTCCTTCAGCCTCTGCCTCTGCTTTCTTCTGCCTCCAACCAACACAGAGATGGAATGTCTCTCTTATCTCCTTCTGGGGAGCCCAGCCACCAACTTGCCGCGGAGAGAGGGCTTCTGGCGTAGCTCCACTGAAATCCGTCAAAATGTTCTCTGCAGCAGAGTCGTTCCTCTCGAGTCCAGCGCGATCAGCCAGCCAAGAGGAAAAAAGATGTATTCTGGAATGGCTGTCTCGCCTTATATGTGAACCTTCTGAAAGAATGGGATTATGGGTTTTCTCCCATAGTGCTCTCTGGCCCAAAGAGCTTTAAGGTGTGGACTCTCTTGAAGTTAGAAAGTGTACTTTGTGAAGCTAGCATACTTGTGGACTCCAATGAGTAAAGGTGGGAACACAAGCCTTGTCTTGATTAGTTCTACTTAGTACCTTGTTTCAGGTTCTGGCCAAAACAACTTCTTGTAAGATTAGATCAACTCTAATTACTTAGCAGTTAGTAAGGATTCCAGCACATACATAAATAATTTTTGACATTCACCCCTACAAAACCCTGTGTTCTATTTTTTCCTTCTTTTCCCCTTACCCTTTCCCCCAATCAGCAAGTGATCCAATATAGGTTAAATATGCACTTCCTCTATATATATTTCCACAAATATCATGCTGTACCAGAAAGATCAAAAAGGGGGGAAAATGAGAAAGAAAACAAAATGTAAACAAACAACAACAAAAAGTGAAAATTCAATTCCCACTGTCCTCTCTCTGGATGCAGATGGCTTTCTTCATCTCAAGATCTTTAGAACTGGTCTGAATCACCTCATTGTTGACAAGAGTCATGTTCATCAGAATTGATCATCATATAATCTTGCTGTTGCAGTGTACAACCATCTCCTGGTTCTGTTCATTTCACTTAGCATCAGTTCATGTAAGTCTCTTCAGGCCTCTCTGAAATCATCCTGCTGATCATTTCTTACAGAACAATAGTATTCCATAGCATTCATAAACCATAACTTGTTCAGCCATTCTTCAACTGATGGGCATCCACTCAGTTTCCAGTTTCTTGCCACTACAAAGAGGGCTGCCACAAACATTTTTGCACATGTGGGTCCCTTTCCCTCCTTTGTGATCTCTTAGGGATACAAGTCCAGTAGAAACACTGCTGGATGTGGTATGCACATTTTGATAGCTCTTTGGGTATAGTTCCAAATTGCTCTCCAGATTGGTTGGATCAGTTCACAACTCCATCAACAATATATTAGTGTCCCAGTTTCCCTACATCTCCTCCAACATTCTTCATTATCTTTTTCTATCATCTTAGCCAATCTGAGAAGTGTGTAATAGTTATCTTAATTTGCATTTCTTTGGTCAATAATGAGTTAGCACACCTTTTTTATGACTAGAAATGGTTTTGATTTCTTCATTTGAAAATTGCGTATTCATATTCTTTGACCATTTATCAATTGGAGAATGGCTAAAATTCTTATAAATTTGAGTCAATTCTTTATATATTTTAGAAATAAGGCCTTTATCAAAACCTTGAATGTAAATTCCTCCCTCCCCTCCCCCAGTTTATTGCTTCCCTTCTAATTTTGCCTACATTGGTTTTGTTTGTATAAAAACTTTTTAACTTAATATAATCAGAATCATCCATTTTGCATTCAATAATGTACTCAGGTTCCTCTTTGGCCACAAATTCTTTCCTTCTCCATAGATCTGAGAGGTAAACTATCCTTTGTTCTTCTAATTTACTTATAATATCACTTTTTATGTCTAAATCATGAACCCATTTCGACCTTATCTTGGTATATGATGTTAGGTGTGGGTCAATGCCTAGTTTATGCCATCGTAGTTTCCAATTTTCCCAGCAGTTTTTGTCAAATAGTTAATTCTTATCCTAATAGCTGGGGTCTTGGGGTTTGTCAAACACTAGATTTCCATAGTCATTGACTATTTTGTCCTGTAAACCTAACCTGTTCCGCTGATTGACAACTCTATTTCTTAGCCCGTACCAAATGATTTTGATGACTGCTGCTTTATAATATAGTTTAAGGTCTGGTACAGCTGGGCTACTACCTTTATTTGCATTTTATTTAATTAATTTCCTTGAAATTCTTGACCTTTTGTTCTTCCACATGAATTTTGTTATTATTTTTTCTAGTTCTGTAAAATAATTTCTTGGGAGTTTGATTGGTATGGCACTGAATAAGAAGATTAATTTAGTTAGTATTGTCATTTTTATTATATTAGCTCAGCCTACCTATGCGCACTTGATATTTTTCCAAGAGATTAGATTTGACTTTATATGTGTGGAAAGTGTTTTTGTATTCATATAGTTCTTGACTTTATCTTGGTAGGTAGACTCCTATTTTATCCTATATTATCTACAGTTATTTTAAATATTTAAGCCATATTTTACATATAATTTTATATTTTAAATAGAATTTCTCTTGCTGCTGGACTTTGTTAGTAATATATAAAAATGCTGGTGATTTATGTGGATTTATTTGTATCCTGCAACTTTGCTAAAATTGTGAATTGTTTCTGGCAGATTTTTAATTGATTCTCTTGGATTCTCCAAGTATACCATCATATCATCTGCAAAGAATGATAATTTGGTTTCCTCATTACCTACTCTAATTCCTTTAATCTCTTTTTCTTCTCTTATTGCCAAAACTAATATTTCTAATACAATATCACTGCCTTTTTAAAGCTTTAAATATCTACCTATTCAACTAGCAATTCTAGCTCCAGGTGTCAGCTTAGGCTAATGCTCTACATGATTTGTCTTCAACAAAGTCTATAGAACTTGTTGAGAAGAGGAGAGCTATCAGCATCCTCCAAAACAACTATTGCATTCTTTAAAGGTTATACATTCATTAAATTTTCCTCTGTAGCAAATTTGCAAATAACTCAAATTGCCTCAGGAAAAAAAATTTCCTCTGCTAAAGATGCAAAATTTGATTCTTTTAACAAAATGGAAATCAAGAGTAGAACAATCAGTTTGGAGCCTAAAAGATAGAGAAAAAAGAAAAACTAATGTGTAGAACCAGTCATACACAACTTTGTTTGTCAAAACTGATTGAAAATGACACAAAAGAAGTACTGAAAGATTTGTTTTATGACTGTTGCTTCAAGGATAGTCAAAAATAGGAAAATAGGGCCATCTTAAGGCTTTGGTTTTGTGGACTTCAATACAGAGTAAGATGCAAAAGCCAAGGAAATCATGGAAAATGAAGACATTGATAGAAAAAAAAAAGCCATTCTGGACTAGGCCAAGTCTAAATTGGAAGGAGGGTTTGAAGGATGTACTGGTGATGAAGAAAGATTTAGTGGCAGAAGAAACTGTGGGGTCATGGGGACTTTGGAAGCAGAGGCCAAGGAATTTTAGTGGTTTCCTAGGAGGCAGAAGAAAAGACCACAAACCACAGGGAGAGAAAACACGTGTTGGAATGGCCCCACTCTATTCTCTTTGCCCCTGCTATGTGAAAGGATCCTGAAGGTTTTAGTCTGTCATCTAATCATTGACAGAGCTTTCTGAGGACATTCCAAGACAATATGTAGCCCAGAGGTCTTCTTGAAAAAATCTAGATTAGACTTCAAGGGAGAGAACTTGTTGGTTTTGATTGAATGATTGTTTCATATAAGCTTTTTTTTGAAGAAATGAATGATAAAGGAAGTTAGTTTTTTGTTTGTTTGTTTTTTTGTCTAGGAGCTATCTTGAGTTCATAATCTTATGTGCTCCGTGAAAAAAAGCATTTTTCTTACCAAAAAAAAAAAAAAAAAACAAATGCAAAGCATGCCATAGGGAGGATATAAAAGCAGTGAATGACAAACTGACTCTTTAACTTAAGGATATGTTATCAAACCCACAGAATATAGGAACACCCTATTACTTGATTAGAAAGACCAGATAAGAGCTATTTACCAAATAGCCAAAGGGCTTCAAATCCTAAACCAGAGTTCAGTTAGTCATTTCTTGCCATTGTTATCCTCTTTTCTTCTGCAGTCATGCATTGGGCTACTTAGATCAGTGTGCAAAAAGAATTTTTAAACTGCAACTATTAGAATTGTGTTGGGCGCTTCTGTTGGACGCTGACCCAGAGATCAGGGATTAGAAAAGAAGCCCTGCTCACTTTTCTTCTCTCTCCACCACTTTCTTTGCAAAATTAAACTTAATGAGGATGGGGGAACACAATGTTTGAAGTAAAAGGGAAACTAGGCAAAAGAGCCAAAAAGGGGATTTCTAATAAGAATTGAAACTTCATTGAGAACTGGAAGTTTTCCAAAGAACTTCAGAGAATGAGGACAGAACAATTGTAAAACACACACACACACACACACACACACACACACAAGGATAGGGGAGGGGAAGAGGAAAACCAGTTAGCCCTGGGAGCTGCAGTTTCTCTCTTCCAGCCAATATACACCGATTCCATTTATTAGCCAATATGGTCATATTTTGTCTTTTTTCTTTTCCTTTCCTCCCTCCCTCCTACTGCTTGTCTTGTTCCCTTTCTACACCCCCACCCCACCAGCTTAATTCCATCACCATGAACAAACTAAGCTTGTTTCTCACAGAGGCTTGCAGCTGCTGTTGCCTGGGAGATGTTCCCTCCTCTGTTCTTGGACATGATGGTTAGTCTGTGAGGTCATAGAGGGGGAAGGAGAGGATGGGAGGGTGGGGCAGGGCAGAACAAGCAGACTGAAGCCCTAGACAGGAAAAGCACCCTCCTCTCCCTTGTAACATCATCAGGACTGACAGGACACTTGAGCTGTCCTCGGCTGTTGTCTTCAAACTGGACAGCATTTCTATGGAAGGCACTCGTGGGTGGAGGCAGATGCAGAGACCAAAGGGAACTGGGACATATGGCAAATTCATAATGAGATTGTTTTTTTGCTCATTCTAATTCCCTGGAAGAATTCTCAGCATTATCAAATATAGGATATTATCTTTTTATTTTTATTTTTCCTTCTGGTGCTTTCTCTCATTCTTTGTGATAAATCATAAATAAAAAGCATTTTTGTTCTTTCTTTATCTTTCATTCTCTGTATCCTCTTTTATGGACAAGATATTACATTATGAAATTGATATCAGATAGAAAGAATAGAAAAAAGATAATTTTTCCCATTGGTGAGATATTGAAATACAGAGTATCAACCTGTATCAAAGAATTCATGAAATATGTAATGAATGTTTGTCTAAGGGAAGTATCTAAATTCTTAGGGAAGTACGAGGGTACACACCTAGGGAAAATGAAAAGTCACATGTTAAAAGAAATTCCTAGGACAGCTAGATGGCGCAGTGGATAGAGTACCAGGCCAGAAGTCAGGAGGACCTGAGTTCAAATATGATTTCAGACACCTAACGCTTCCTAGATGTGTGATCCTGGGCAAGTCACTTAATCCCAATTGCCTCAGCAAAAAAAGAAAAAGAAATTCCGTTAGTCCTTGGGGAAAGTTAGAGCATGGTTCAGCTTGGTAACCAGTATAAAGATCAGTGTCTTAGTGAAGACCAGCCTTGTCCTTCAGTCTTCCTGTTCACTGAAGTCCTTTTAAGTAAGGAACTAAATTCTATTCTTTAGTTCTTTAAATATACCTGAGCAAAGCATTGTACACAGCAACAACAACACTACATGGTGATCATATATGAATGACTTAGTTTCTTCTTGGTAATACAATGATGCAAGGCAATTCCAAAGGACTCATAATAGAAAATGCTATTCACATTCAGAGAAAAAGCTGATAGCAACTGGATGCAGATCAAAGGATACTCTTTTCACTTTATTTGTGTGTGTGTAGATGTATGTGTGTGCACACATGTGTGTGTATATGTGTGTTTTCTTTTGGTCTATTTCATCTTTCATGACACAGCTAATTTGGAAATGTGTTTTATGTGATTGCACATATATAACCTATATCAAATTGCTTACTATCTTAGAAAAGGAGGAAGTGAGAGAGGCAGAAAGAAAGGAAGAAAATTTAGAACTCAAAAATTTATTTTAAATGAATATTAAAATTTTTATTTTCATGTAATTGGGAAACATAAAATACTAGTTTTTTTTTTAAAGGACTGAAGCTCTTTACTCCCAAAGCAAAGATGTCACCCAGTAGGATACATTCTACTTTTGCATATCGTTTAATATTAAAATGTCCCTCTCACCCTATGCTTGCCTGGCCCAAACTCATATAATCCTGCTACTGCTGCTGCTGCTGTGTGTGTGTATGAGTGTGTATGAGTACATGTATGTGTATGTATGTATATATATCTCTATATATGTGTGTGTGTGTGTACATAGTGATTTAAAGTCTGCAAAGTACTTTACATAGATTATTTCATTTTATGCTCACAAGGAAGATTAGAATTTTATTCCTTCTCCTTAACACGGGGGTTTTTTTAGATTGGTTTAGCCTAGAAAAACTATTAGGTGGCCTGTCTACAAGTAATCACTCATAATTAAAAGGCTATCATGGAGAAACAAGATTAGGTTTATTCTGTTTGCATATAACAAATGTGTGTGTGTATATACCCACAAACACCTATATGTATAAATGTAATGTATATATGTATGGATGGATAATTCATTAGCTAAACTATTTAGCCCTTGTGTGTACATTGGATACTGTATAGACACTTTTCTATAGACGCCTGACATTAGTTAAATTTAAATATTCCCAAAGAAACTCTTAGTGGGAGTATGAGACTAAAATAACAAAAACAAAAACAAGAACATAACTATAGTACACTGTCTAGGATTTAATCAGCTCTTTATAAAATATAGACTTAGAGTTCTGGGTCATTTCTGGTAAGGTTACAATACCTTATAGAATTATAAATATCACTTAAAATGAGACATAAAATGTTTAGGAAAGTATGAAACCATCTAAATGCAAGATATTTTTATTATTTTCTGAAAAAGAGAATGAATACGAATATTTAAAATTAGCATTTATATAGCACCTAGTATAAGCCAGGTGCTGTGCTAAATAATTTGCAATTATTTCATCTGATCTTCATGATAACTCTGGGAAGTAGATGCTATTTTTGTCCCCAATTTATAGACAAGGAAACTGAAGCAGACAGAAGTTAACTGACTTGATCAAGGTCACACAGCTAGTAAATATCTGAGACTGTACATGACTCCTGGGTTCAATATTCTATTCACTATATCCCACTATTAGGTAAACTCAAAATCCATTCCATACCGAAGTATTATTTTTGTATTCAAAGGAGAGTTATCTTATGTAAGTCAAAGTTGTTTGGATTCGGGGTCTGCCAACAGAGGCACCTAAAGTAGTTCTGATAGCATTGAGCTTGCAGTAAAGGAAACCTTCATTCAATTTTTACCTGAGACACTTACTAGTCATGTTATCCTAGACAAATCATTTTAAAATTTCTCTGTGCCTCAGTTTCTGCATATATAAAATGAAGGGGTCAGCTTCTAAAATCCCTTTTAGCCCTAAATCTATGATTCTACGATCTAATGGGCTGTATACTAAAGATCATGATACCTGCCCTGTTCCTACAGACTCATTGTGAAGACTGATGGGAAAATCTTGTCCAGATAAAGATACCCGAATCTCATTGTACTAGCTATATAATACTCCAATTTATCATCATGCCCTATCTACTTCTCTGGGGATATATTAAGAGCAGTTTTCCCCAAACTTCAGAACCCCAACCTTCTGTTTTTGTTTTAGTCCACTTAAGGAGGAAATACAAGCAGGATGGGATCTCTGCAGGGGATAAGGGAGGCAGCTCAGCCCCAGGAGAACAGGACAAAGGTCAAAACTTTCCTAGCTACATAATTGACAACACCCATCTTCCTCCAGAGACTGACAGGGTAGGTTGTGGCTGAGCTCTGAAAGCCAGATCTTGCTGAGAGGACCATTTGTCCTTTTGAACAAATGTAAAGAGACTCACCATAGAGAGTATTTCTTCCTTTTCTTTCCATTATCCTCATTTCAACAATAAATAGCAAGATCATAAGAATAAATAATAAATTAATTGAAGGTTGAGAAGGTTAATCACCTAAACCTTTAGATACCTATCTGTATCTAAAATGCCTTAGGTATCTCTTTTCACCCATCTATCTGCCACCCAGCTGCCAAAAACACAGTTCTGCCCAGATCAGTCACTTGAAAAAGTTCTAGTGGCTCTCTAATACTCCTGGAATCAAATGTAAAATCCTCTGCTTGCCATTGAAAGTCCTTTGAATCTAATTCAAACCTATCTTTTTAGGGTGATTAGCCAGTACCCATCTTACTCATTCCCCCTATCTTGTTCTTCACACAAGACTATTTCCCACCTCTGCCTAGAATGTGGTCTCTCTTCACTGCTGCCTCTTAGAATCCTTAAGATTCCTCAGAATCCCAGTGCCTCCTCTGAAAATTATTTTGCTTCTTTTGCGTATATCTGTAAGCACCTCTATCCAGTGACATCCTGGGCTTTTCCCTGGGATATTCCATGTTGCTTATGGGCAAGGACATGTAACTCCTGATTGGCTGAGAGACTTCTAGGCTAGAGAGTAATTGTGTAATGTTTGTGTCTATGTGTGTATCTATAATTAGATACATAGATAAAGATATACCAAGATATAATACAAAGATAAACATATAATAGATACATGTATATATGTGTGTGTGTGTGTATGCATATACATATACACACTTATACATCCACATATATCCCCTTATATGATTTTTGTAAGTCTTTGTATCCCTCGTGTTTAGAATTGAACTTAGTACACAAGAAGATCTTAATAAATACTTGATTAATTGATGAATAGTCTTCTAATTCACTCCTGCCTCTGGTACCTCCCTCCTCTTCTTCCTCCAATCCTTCTTTCTTATGTATATGTAACAATAATAACAATAACAATAATGCTAAGTGCTTTACAGTTCGTATTTCATTTGATCCCTGAAAGGTAATGTATTATTATTATCTCTATTATGCAAAGAAGGAAACTGAGGCAAACAGATGTGAAGTGAATTGTCCAGATTCATACAGGTAGGAAGTATCTGAGGACAGATTTGAACTCAGATCTTCCGGATTCCAGATATGCTGGTGCTCTATCCACTCTACCACTGGCTGGTCATAACAGTGTTTTGCTCAAAAACTTTCATTGACCTCCTAGCTCTCCCCAACCCAGTATCAGTCTACCTTTCAAGTTTTTTTTTTTTTTTATTACTCCCTTCTGTGCACTCTCTGCTCCTGCCAAATTACACTATTGTCTACATCCAAGCATGCCCTATGTTTCTGAACTATGTGACTGCTCACATTTGATCTTATGCCTAAGATACCATTCTTTTCATTTGCTGAATCCCTTCTTGAATTTCTGCTCATCTTCAAAAACCCAAATCAAGTAGTTCCTCCTTCAGGAAGCCTTCCCAGATTCCTATCTCCTTCCTCCAATCAATAACAAAGACAATATTGGTGCCGCAGAAAGAATATTGGGACTTAAGTCAAATGACCCAATGTGGAATCCTAGGCTTGTTGCTAACTATCTATATATAGGTCAAGCCATTTCACTTCTGTGAAATGCAAATTTACATAAAATAAGGTATGTTGGCCATGATAGTCCTTCTCACTTCTGGTTTCAAAAACTTCTCTCCAGCTATACACAGCTTTACCCAGGTTTACACAGAACTTTGTTCTGTAACCCCTACAAAATGAGACTATATATTAGAAACTACCTATGTTTGGTGTCAGTCTCCTATAAGAGTATAAGCTTCATGAGAGCAGAGAAATTACTACTTTTAACATGTATATCTTTATATATACTCAGTATAAGATTCCTCATGAAATGTATTTTGAATAAATGTTTCTTGAATGATTATTGAAATGATTCATATTGACTTTTACCAGATCTCTTGGTGCCCATGATAAAAAGCAGAGTACTAGCTGGAACTGGGAGGTGATTATATTCCTAGAAGCAGTCTGCCATTTAGTAGATTTACTGCTTCTGTCAAGATGGTTCTGAGAAAAATAGCTTGTGTCACCTTCCCAGACTAGTAAAAGATCTATGATATGTGACCTGCTGCTGAAATCATTCACCCGTCTAGAGACAATCTCCCAATGCTCCTTGCTCTGAGCCAGAGTCCCTTCTTTGGCTTTACTTGAAGGGCCTGGGTAGCTTTGGGGATTTATTTTGCTATTATTGTTTTTACTAGATATTGCTTTGTTTTACTCTTAATTCAAAACAGGTGGCCTGAAGAATGAAGTACAGTTAACAACTCTCAAATCCACTAATCTTTGGGTGTCTCTCAAAAAGGAGCAAAAAGCAAAAAATTGCCATTCCTGATTCCTTCTCAATTTCAATAATATTCCCACCCACCCCTAATTTTTTTAGGACTTCAGCTAGAAGCAAAGTCCAAGACCGGAATTTACCATTAACATCACAGACCCTCAGTATCTCTGTGAATTATTACCATATTAATTAATTAATGCATAAGAGTGAGCCTCCAAATCCTCTTTCCTCACCTTCTAGAAATTCACTGATGGTCATGGAAATAAGTTTACAAAGCTCTTCAGTCTTTGTGGGAAAGACATGAGATTATTAATGATGAAAGAAAGAGTAAACTAAAAAAGATGAATAAACCAGAAATTATAATGCTAAAGTTATCCAAGACACAAAATCAGAAGAAGAAAATAACTCTGACATTCTACAAAGTCCCAAATAAAACTTCAAAACTCTGGTTAATGCAATGATCAACCATAATTCCAGAGAATTAATAATTTCTAAAGCTTCCCATCTCCTAACAGGATTAGTCATATAGTAAAATTTGGGGATGCCTTGAAATACAAACAAGCAAAAAGAATTTAAAGAACCAGAGAAAATCCTAGAATATTGGGTATGTTTTCTAGGATAATTGGGATTTGTGGATAAACTTGACATAAAATTATACAGGATAAGAAATAGTAAATAGTTTGCCATATGTAACAGTGGAAGAAATATCCATATCTATGAGATCATCAACTCTTCAATGATAGAAACCATTTTAAAGTGTTATTTACACATTTGTCTGTACTTTGTACCATGCAAAATGAATTATGCAGATCTATGCATGTATTTGCTGATGCTTAGAGATGCCTGTTTTCCTTGACTGAGCTTCTAACAGTGAGTGGCAAGGAACTATCCAGCTAGAACTCATTTGGGAAAAGCTTGAAGGTAGGGCCAGCCTCACCTACCCAAAGATAACAATGAACTCATACCAACAAGAGAGTGAGTATACACTACAAGTTCTGTTGCTACAAGTATTGATGAATTCTCCTTGGGCCCCAGACCACAACTCTGTTTTGTCTTTGAACTTCACTAATCTCAGGACCAATACTCCTGGTTCAAATTCTACTTCTTTTCTCTGGATCTTTAGCTCCTCCATGCTCTAGAAACTTCTAACCATTTCTTGTCCCTTTTCTCAAGAAGTCTCAGCATGAATCATGGAAAGCTCCCAACCTTAGTCCTTGTCTCCAGCCTTGTGCAAATATAGTATCTGCTTCATAAAAGCTTTCAGTCTAATAACACAAAGACACAGAATGATGAGAGAAGGGCCTTACAGTGTTGAAATAGTAGTTAAACAAAGCCTTCCTAGGAAACAAAATATTGCCATCTTATTCACAAAATGTTCTTGTAGGATGTGAACAAAATTAAAATGAAGCTAGAAGCCAGATACAGATGGAGAAAGAGAGAGAAAAGAAGAAGGAGGAGGATGAGGAGGAAGAGGAGGAAAAGGAGGAAGAGAAGGAAGGGGAGGAGAGGAAGAAAAGGAGAAGAAGGAGGAAAAGGAGAAGGAGGAGGAGAAGAAAAGGGAGACTGAAGAGGAGAAAAAGGAGGAAGAAGAGGAGGAAAAAGGAGGAAGAGAAAAAGGAGAAGGAGGAGAAAAGGGAGGAGGAAGAGGAGGAAGAGAAAAAAGAGGAGGAAGTAGGGGAGGAGGAGGAGAAGGAAAAGGAAAAGGAGAAGGAGGAGAAGGAGGAAGAAGAGGAGGAGGAAGAAGAAGAAGAGGAAAAAGGAGGAGGAGGAAGAGAAGGAAAAGGAAGAGGAGAAGGAGGGGGAAAACAGGAAGAAAAGGGAGGAGGAGAAGGAAGAAGAGGAGAAAGAAAGAGGAGGAAGGGAATGAGGAAGGGAGATAATAGATAGCTAGATATGAGCTAAATCAAACAAGCATTTACTAAGTACTGAGAATCCAAATACAAATAAGCAAATGTAATAGGAGTTTGGCCCATGCCTAGACCAACTGAAATGATATCACTTACTTGGAAGATGTTGAAGGATCTGATTCCAGGATGCAGTGAGTATTGGCCCATGCTTGGACATTCTGCATTGGCCCACTATGTGGTTGGAAGTACCCTTTTTCCATTGGTTGCATAGCCAGAACTATCTGTATTATTAAGATTACCTGATGACTGGACACAATCTGGGCTTTTTTTCATTTGAAGGACTCTACTCAGCAGTGACACCATGCAATAAGAGAATAGGACCCAAGGTTCCCCATTTCTACATACACACACACAGTCCTTAGGTTACATGGCACTGAGGATGGGTCTGGGTTTTGGCCTTTTTATTTTTGCTTTTTCATTATAGATGTAGAAAAGGAAACAACCAAAAATGAAACAAGGAATTTAAGGTGGATATTGCAGCCAGCTCAGCAACTATGCTCTAGGAGTAGGGCCCAAGTATAGCACCCATGAGAAACTGTGAGCTAAATCATCCTCCCTATGATATAAGGGGATTAAGCCCATAAAGTTTTGGAAAAGATTTTTTATGTTTGTTTTTGCTACATCTTCCAAGTAAATCATCCCTTTCTAAAAGTTAATCTAATGCTAAGTAATTAAATGGAACTGTTGTGCTTGTCATAACACAATTAGTAAATGTAATGTACTACTAGCAAGCAAATGTAATAGGAGTTTAGCTTATGTTTGGACCACCTAAAATGATGAAACCCTCTTGAAAGATGTGGATGAACCCAATTCTAGAATACATTAGTACTGGCCCATGCTTACACATTCTGCATTGGTACTGGCATTGGATTTGAACCAATGACAGTGGAGAAAAGATCTCAAACTTGGATCTCAGACTGTGAAAGCCATGATAATCAATATAGCCCCTGCCCTTAAGGATCTTAAATTCTAATGGGAAAAAAACAGATGAAAAGAACTTGGAAAAAAGGAGGTGGAAGAAAGAAGGGCTAGAGAATGAGGTGCTATTAAGACAGGAAGAAACATAGTTTGCCAAAAAGTGAGACAAGAAGTTCAGCTGCCAGAAGTGGGAAAAATCAGAGGTTGAAAGTAGTATTTCAGGTGGGGTAGAAATGGTCAGAGAATAAGGGGATCTCAGGGAGATAAAAACAAATTCATAGTTAGGGAAGGAATGATGCTCAGGAACAATAGAAGTTCTAAGTATGATTTTCATATAAAACTACATGAAAGTACATGAAATGTTCCAAATTGTCCATTTGGATTCATTCATAAAAATTAGAGGAATTTTACCTCACATCCTGCAAATCAACAAAAATGACCAAAAAATGGCAATGGTTAATGTTGAATGGGTTGTGGATAAATAGGCACATTAATATATTATTGATGGAGCTTATTAAATGATAGAAGGATTTTGAAAAAATAATTTGGAATCATGCAAATAAAGTAACAATATGTTCATACCATTTCAACCAAAGACTTTATTACTGATTTATGCCACAAGGAAAATCATCAATAAGAAAACATTCTCATCTCCTCCAAAATATTTACAGCATCACTTTTTTGTGGTAGTTAAAAATTGGAAACAAAACGGATTTCCTTCAATTGGAGAGTAGCTAAACAAATTGTGGATGTAATGAAATAGTATAAGAAATTATGTATGTAATGAATTACAGAGAAGCATAGAAAGATCCATATGGATTGATGTAGAGTGAAGTATAAGCAAAGTCAAGAAAAAAATAAGTATAGTAGCTATCAGAAAGTATAATAGCTATACATCAAAAAAGCAAAAGTAAATTAACAAAATTATAAATACCAAGTGGGACTCAAATGATGAGATATATACCTCTAAGCACCCCTTTGTGAAGGTGGAAGGTCCACAAGCTTTACACATTGCACATGTTTTTAGGCCTTTTCAGGATATTGATCAGTTATGTTAACTTTTTTTCCTTTCCAAAAGTATTATTTGTCATATGGTATAGCTCTCTGAGAGAAGGGGGAGAGGTAACATGGAATATTATGCTGATGTAAGAAACAGAAAATATCAATAAAAACTTTTTTAAAAAATTAAAAGGGGAGAGGTAATTTTTAAAATTTGTTTTCCAACTAAATAATTGTTTTCTATTTCACTCATACTTACCCCATTGAGAAAAAAAAAAAAAAAACAACCCTCTTGTAACAAGAATGAACATTCATAGTCAAGCAAAACAAATTCTCACATCGAGCATGTCCAAAGTTGTTTGTCTCATTCTACATATTAAGTACATCATCTCTTTGTTATGTTGTAGGTTGCACTCTTCATTAGAAATCATGTATGATCATAGCATTGATTAGAGTTCTTCAGGCTTTCAAAGTTGTTTATTTCTACAAAGTTGTTACTGTTGTAAAAACTGTTTCCACTCATTTCATTCTATATCAACCCATAAAAGTCCTCCCAATTTTCCCTTAAACTATCCCTTTTTATCATTTATTAAAGAAAAAATATTTTTTCATTATTAGTGTTAATATTAATTATTAATCAAAATTATTAATTAGTTTTAATGCACCATGCCTTAAGCTAATTTTTTTTTTTAGAAATAGTTTACAGTGTAGAGAGTAAAAACTTGGCAAATAGATCCAAAAGGTATCCCACGTAATGCTGACTCCTTTCCTGTCTCCTGCAGTTTGGACAATAACATAAGAAGCCTATCCTTGGTCAATGAAGATTCAACTCAGCCTTTACATAGCTCTTTTACATAGGCTCTCATGGAATTAGATGCCTCTCCAACAATACAGATTGCAATCCTTCCACATCTGCCCTTTCTATGTGACTTTTTTATTTCCCATAAATTTGCCCTAAAAAATGCACTTAATGTCCTGAGAGTCTTCCTCAATTTCTTTTTGGGGATATAAGTGGAACCTTCAGCAAGCCACTTCTTAATTCCCTATCCTTGGCATATGATCAGACCTTTTCTGGTCAAACATTTTTCTAACGCATCCTTATGTCAATAAACCAAGTTGTAAAGACCATCTTGAGGAAATTTGTATCAAAACCACAAGGCTATATCAGAGGAGCTAAGATGGCTGTCCAGATAGAGGGGTTAGTAGATAAATAAATGTTGAAATCAAGTAAATTCCATATAATTCAACAGACATTCATTAAATGGTTCCCATGATTAAGACATTGTTCTAGGTGCCTGAAATACAAAAGCAGAAGTCAAATAGTTCTTGCCCTGAGAGAGCTTACATTCTACTGAAAAGAAACATGTAAATGAATAGATAAATACAATATTAGTATAGAATTAGCACAAAGTAATTTCAGGGGCCTAGAGGAGTAGTTTAAAAAAAAAGAGCACACTAATGATTGGGAGAGTCAGGAAAAGCCTCTTCTAGAAAGTGGCATCTGAACCAAGTCTTGATAGGAAATTGGGAGCAGTCTGTGTAAAGACACAAACCCAAAATTAAATAAATAAATAAAAAGAAAAGAAAAATATGGAACATTATGTACAGGGAACAACAAATAAGCTAGTTTGTCTGGAATGAAGACAGTGTGTTTGATTGAGGTAGAAATAATGTGAAATCAATTTGGAAAGGTAATTTGGATCTATGCTGTGAAGAACTCTGTCAAACAGAGGAGTTTCTATTTTATCCCAGAGGCAATAAAGAGTGATGTGTTCAAACCTGTACCTAATAATAAGAACCATAGCTGAGCCCAAGGGGCTGAGATATTATATCACTCTTCTCAACTCTAGATTCATGAATGTGACCTGACTGGGTTCAGTCCTGGGGAACTTGGTCTCTGATGAAAAGAACTGATTCTATTCTCTTGATTTTTTCCCCCAAATTTGTTGACTAATTAAGCCTCTCACCTTGGAAGCCCAGCAAAAATTTTAAAAAGAAAAGAAAAGAAATTGTTCAAGGCTTAAGTGCTAGCTTATGTCTTGGGTCTCCTCCAGAAAAAAAAAAAAAAGGAGTAAAAAGGAATTAAGTAAATAGTGTCAATCAGGCATGCAACATATTTATTTTCTGCACACAATGGAACCCTCAAACACAAAACTGCCTAATACAATATTCAATTGAAAGAAAGAAATTTAAATAGGATTCAGTAACTTTTAACTTTACTTATACTTTCTCAGGAGGTTGATACTTAAACCTTATCAGAAGATATAGAAATTTTCAGGATAATTGAATAGGAACTGTTACAAGTCCCCTCAGTTTTGCATTACCCAAACTGTTCCTGGTCTATGACTTCTGGGGGAAAATATGGGCCAGACTAGAACCCATCTTCTTGATGATAATCTTTTCTAAGAATGACAGAGTAGTTTCCAGAGATTCCTCCCATCCAATCAGCTTCCATCAGAAATTTCCAGGACCACTGGATCTCCCTTGAAAGTTACCTCTATACACCTGGACATATTCATCGTGGAATAATACTTGTTCATCTGTGATCAAGAAATAACAACACAAGAGTGATAACCCTAGACCCTCACTCATGCTCTTTAAGGGAGGGCATGTTGCTTTGTCTGCCAAGACTGAGCCACTTTTCTCCCCATCACAAGAGCAGATCCTGTAGTAGTCCTGATATCATTCATGGATGGAAAGAGAGTGCTATAGGTGGTCCACAGAGTCATCAATGCTTTCTGTTCTTAGTCAGTAAGGGAATGACCTTGTAATCTCAAAATACCAAATCCTTTCAGCACCAAGTCTCACACCTGTGGCTGACCAGAAGCAGAAAGTACAGCTTTTAGAATTCCCAGAGATGGCCTTAGATATATGTGTTTTAGGATGTTAATTGGAAGATGCCAAATAGGAAAAAGGAGAAAAAAATCTTTGTAAAAAAAATCACTTTTTCATCATTTGGAGCTCAGATCTTACAATTCAACAATGTGATATATAATAAAGAGTCTTAGATTTAGAGAAAAACAAAACAAAACAAAACAAAAAAAAAAATAACCTGAATTTGAATTCCAGGTCTCATTTTTCTCATCTGTGAGTTGAAGGAATTGCATGAGATGACTTCTAAGATCCTTTCAAGATCTAATTGTCCTTGATTCTTAGACCACCAGTATGTTATTACAGATCACTCAGATAGCTCAGACGTCTTGAGCTTATCTCATCAATAGCTATTTTCATGGTTTTGCATTGATACCCAAGTTCATGTCCTATTACAGAATCAGCTTTTTAAATAAACATTATTATTTTATAACTACATCAGCCATGAGCTCATATTTAATTGATGGTGTCTGCTTGACTTCTCTAAATTAACACTGGACTTTCTCCATCAGTTTTTAGAAGAATTACAAAGCCTGGAGAGTTAAATCAGCCAAACCAAACCCCAAACCTCTGCATTGAGATGATATTGCATGCTGATGACATATGCAATTAAACCAAGCAGTCTGGTCTAATTTAATGAAAAAAGACCAACGAACCAGAAATGAAGCAACCAGCTCTGATCTCAGCTTTAAGTCTCAGTTGTGTAACTTTAAACAGGTCACTTAATGTCTCTGTGTCACTGTTGCCGAATATATAAACTGAAGGTGTGGGGAGGTAGATAGTTCGATGGATTGAGTGCTATACTTGGAGTCAGGAAAACCTGAATTCAAATCCAGCCTTAGACATTTGCTAGATGTATGACTGAAATAACTGAATGACAACAACATAGAATACAATAAGAGAATGTGGACTTAATGGAGAATGAGAAGTACCTCCATTAATGAGATTGCATGTGATTCTATCAAAGTAGCTAAATAGTCAGCAAATAATTCAATCCAATATTTGTTTAAGACAACCATTTGGTGAGTAGATGCCCATCAGTTGGAGAATGGCTGAATAAGTTATGATATATGAGAGTAATGCAGTATTATTGTTTAATAAAAAAAAAGATGATCCAAGTTGATTTCAGAAAAGCCTGGAAAGATTTACATGAACTGATGCTGAATAAAACAAGCAGAACCAGAAAAACATTGTACATAGCAACAAGAAGATTGTGTGATGATTAACTATGATAGACTTAGTTCTTTTCAGTAATTCAGTGAATCAAGGAATCCCAATAAACTTTGGATTAATCTAGAGAAAGAACTATAAAGACTGAATGTAGATCAATACATACTATTTTCACCTTTTTTTTTTTGGTTCTTTTTTTTCTTTCTGGTGTTTTTTTCTTTTGTCCTGATTTTTACTCCCAACATGACTCATATGAAAATATGTAAAAAATTTTAACAAAAAAATTAAAACAAAAAAAATTTTTAAACAAAAAGATAACTATTTGGAGAAGGAACAAGTATATTTGTGACTAAGTCAAAGGCAGTAGGTAGGGTAATGCATAGCATGTTTAATATGGAGTCAGGAAGACTTGAATTTGAATTATACCCCACGCATTAGTTTTATGACCCCAAGAAAGTCACTTAACTTCTGTTTTTCATTAAACTCAGATCATTTCATCATCTAGTCTATAAAATGGGGATAAAATAATAGCACCTACCTCATAATGTCATTGTGAGGATCAAAAGAGAGAATATTTGTAATACATTTTATAAACTTTAAGATGTTTTATAAATGCTAGTTATTTATTAGTAGTATAATTATCAGCATTATTATTATTAATACTTATTTTACTCTCTAGGCTCTCAACTGCTTCTCAATCCCACATTCTCCAGTTCGAAACCACAATCAAATCAGCTTTGCCATTGTTCCCGAAAATCACATCAGTCTATTTCCCTCTGATTTCATTATCCCAGAAACTGTATAAATCAAAGTATTCTGGCTACTGTTCACCTATATGCATTATTTTCTATTAGAATAGAAGGTTCTTGAAGGTGAGGATTGTTTATACTTTTCTAATTGTTTCTCTAGTGCTTAGCACACTATTTGACATCTAACAAGTGTTTTTAAGGATTGTGTCACTCATTTGTATTGAAAATTTAGCTCTACTTTTACAGTCTTTGAAATTTTCAGAGACAGCCCAATTTCAAACTAAGTGCTTAAATTGTCTTTTTGTCTCCTTGGAAAGGGTAGGTAGTTTGATGAGGAGTAAAACAGGAAGACTCCTAAAGAAAAGGACACATGAAAAAGAGAGGGGTCACAGCTTTAGAGTCCAACTAGAGTACATCTCAGTGTCTAATTATCTTGAACAAATTCTCTCTCTTCTAGCCCCAATTATAGCAAGTCACAGAAACTAGTCAGTAGTTGTTCTGTCATCTTAGCAAAGTGTATATCATTCAGCAAAAAGCCAGGGCACATATCCAGTCTTGTGAAAAGGCTTCAAATGATAACAAAAATATATTTTAATATATTACATTTTCAAATAATGCATGTAGATGTACATTCATTGATATCCTTCCACAAATAATATTGGTATGCAGAATATAATGTTGATATGATTTCTGAATAATAGCCACAAATAATAAAACATAGTTTGAAAAGTTTGATATCATAAAAATTCAACCAGTCTCTTATTGGATAGAGAAAGTTGCAGGGACATTCTGCAACACAAAGATATCAGCTTTATCTTAGATCCAACCAACTTCATCTCACATAGACCCTCATATTTCTATTCTCTCCCAGACAGAACCCAAGAATTTTGTTATGGGGTGGGGTAGGATTGAGATGTAGCAAAGGTAAATCCATTTAGCACATCTAGTTCTGATTTCAACTTTAAGTCCCAATTGTATGATGAGATGAATCCAACTAAAATCAACCAACCTAAAGGAAAGAGGGAAGATGCTATTCACAGTTATAGTTCTAATTTCACTAGGAGAATTTGAAGATTAATCAAATATTGTTGATCTCTCAAAGACGTTTTAAAAAAATTAAGATCATCTTCCTAAGTAAGTCTACCTCCTTGGACAGAATATAAACTCTTTGAGGGCAAGGAATGTTTAATTTTTGTCTGTGTGTCTTCAGAACCTAGTTTGGTGCCCGGAACCAAGTAGGCACTTAATACACTTGCTTATTCCCTTAACACTTGCCTGATGTATTATTTCAGTCAGAGTTCTACATCCAAACCCCAAGTAAGGTTTCTAGTTTATAACTAGCAGAATAAGATGTAGTAAAAGGAGAAATTTTATTCATCCCACTCTGTAAATTGAGAGAATGGATTACAAATAATCAGTTTGCTAGAGTCTAGAGTCTAAGGGCAGTTATTGTTAGGATTCTTACAAGGTGTTAAGTAAGTGAAATTAAAGAGACAGTGATTAAATCTAGTTTAGCATTGATTTAATCCTACAACAAATAATGATTTCCTAGGGATACAATAATTGGTGTGTACTCAGTGTCCTGACAGGATTCAGTTGAGGAGATTTACAAGCCAGAGAAGTCAGCTTAAGCTCTAGAACTAGGGTGTGGGGTGGGATTGAGATGTAGCAAAGGTAAATCCATTTAGCATATCCAGTTCTGATCTCAACTGGATCAGTGATATAAAGTGATCTCTATTAAAGCTAACTGGGCCCCAGGAAAAGAGACAAGACTTTGAAGGAGAAAATAAAGGATTTTGGACTTTAACTCCTGGCTGCATTTGGGGTGATTACACTGAACTAAAAGGAAGGCTGCCTCCAGAAGCTCCCCAAGAAACCTGCTCCCAGAGAATATTAAATTTTAGAGAAGAATATTACAAATTATATATGTGAGAAGGTTAGTGATAACTATATTGTCTGGGCTGAGTAAAAACATGCATTACATGTTGGGCTTGAAAGTCATCTTCTGGGTCCTGTACATAATGTAATGCTCATAGTGATATATGAAATTCTAGTTAATAGGTATCCATTTCTAGAGTATCTCCCTGCTTCAACCATTGAACAGGACCCCTTTAAAAATGCCATTTGATCTGCTCTTCTTGCTGCATTGCACTTAGATATTGAATCACTGTGACTTACTGTGAGCATTGGAATATAATCAAGCCTCTGATGTCCACACTACAACATCTGGATGCCATCCTTCCTATATTTCTGTCAAAAGGGATTGTCTGCCCACTTTGAATTGGGTCAACTCTTCCAATAATGTCCATTGAAAGGAAAGAAACAAAAAAGAAAACTGTTGTTCATTCTTCATTTTAGAAAGAACTAATGACATCATGGGATGATGATTTAATTTGTGTATGAAACACATTTGAATGAAGCAAAATGACTAAAACAGGACACTTGCCACAAATTAGTCATATGATTTTGGACAAGCCGAGCCCTCTCCTTTACTGAGAGAGGGTTGGATTAAGTAACTAAAGGTACCACTTTATATAAGTGGTAACAAAATCAGAGAGAAGTGCAAGTCACTAAGCCAGGTCTCAACTGACTTAGAAAACATCTACAGGTATTGTTTATGCTCTATTGTGTTTTTATTTATTTTGTTAACTATTTCCCAATTATATTGTGATCTGGTCGAGTATCGCTTGGGAGTGCTATAGCCACAATGTAGCCCATGTGCTGGATGTTTCACATCTCTGCTTTATATCACTAACATGATATAATGTTAACATACTTAACATTGTAACCCACTATCATGTAATCAGGGCAGCTAGCTAGTGCAGTGTGAGTAGAGGGCTGGGCTTGGAATCCAGAATCAGGAAGAAGCTTCATAAATTCAGATCTGACTTTAGACACTTACTTAGCCATGTGACTGTATAAGTCACCCCACTGTTTGCCTCAGTTTCCTCATCTGTCAAATGAGCTGGAGAAGGAAATGGCAAGCTACTCCAGTATCCTCACCAAGAAAATCCAAATGGGATTATACAGTCAGATACAATTAAAACAACTCAACAACAGTATGTGTTGAGGTTAAAGCAATGAGAGAATTTAGAGGAATGTTGGGTTGTTGAAACAGGCATTTGAACATCATACATAGATTAGTTGAATGCTGTCTATTATTGTCGAGGAGGTCAAGCGAATGGGTTCATACTTCAATACATATTTTAGGTCAATCTTTATGCAAAAAAAAAAAAAAAAAACCAAACCAAACAAAAAATACCTCAGTCATATAAGGATTGTGAAACAACAATTTAGTATTTTAAACAAGCTTACAAGATCACTTCTGCTCAGAAATTTTCAATGGTTCCCTATTATTTAGCCAAATAATGTCCTTATCCTAGCATTTTAGCTACTTTTCCTACTTTATTTCACCTCATTTCCTTATATATTCCACACTCAACCAAATTGAATTATTCATTTTCTAAGACTGTTGCTTCTTTCTCAACTCTGTCCCTTTGCATATTTCATTCCCTAACAGCAAATTGCTCATTTCGACTCTCCTAACTTTATCTAATTATATATATCTTCTAAGACCCAAATTAACTATGACTTATGACTGTTATTATTGTTCATTTGAAGAACTTAGATGGCACTGGATAGAGTACTGAGCCTAGAGTCAGGAAAATTTAAGTTCAAATCAAAGTCAAATGGAATTCTGAAAAAAAAATGGAATTCTGGCCACCTTTCTTAACCTTTGCCTCAGTTTTCTTATCTGTAAAATGGAAATAATAATAATAGTAGTTATTATTAATAGTGATTGCTATTGTTTGTGCTTCATTCTCAAAGAGGACCCATACCATCAGGGAAGTGATGCCATGATATGCAAGTGAATTGGATTTAAGTGAGGGAAGGCTGTGCAAGGTCACCTACCTCATTTCCCCCTTCAGAGCCATATGGCTCCACTGGCAAGATATAGATCAGGACAATTGGAAATAAATAATAAGAATGTCTACGTCAAAGCTTTGTGAGGACTAAATGAGATAATATTTGCAAAATGTTTGGCACAATACCTCACATGTAGTAGGAACTTGATAAATGCTTGTTCCCCTTTTTTTGTCTCAGACACATGATCTCCCCTTCTCTCAATTCCTACAACAATAAAGGCAACAGCTAGTGATTGTATAGTGCTTTAGGGAGGGGAAAGGAATAAGCATTTATATAGTGTCTACTATATGCCAGGTGCTTTATGCACATTATTTTATGTGATCCTCACAACAGTCCTGAAAGGCAGGTGCTATTATTATCCCCATTTGACAGATGAAGAAATTAAAGTAGATAAATATTAAGTGACTTGCCCAGGATCATTCAGCTAATAAGTGTCTGAGACTAGATTTGAACTCAGGTTTTCTTGACTATAGGTTTCACATTATATACCCACCATGTCACCTAGATTTATATACTTGTCTCTTTTATCTTTACTGTTGCTGTTGTTCAGTCATTTCAGTCATGTCCAATTCTTTGTGACCCCATTTGGGCTTTTCTTAGCAAAGATACTGGAATGGTTTGTCATTTCCTTCTCCAGCTCATTTGACAAATGAGGAAATTGAGGCAAACAGAAGTAAATGACTTATTCAGGCTCACATATCTGGTATCTGAAGCCCAGCACTTTATCCTCTGTGTCACCTAATGGCTAGAATATATTTGTTTCTATGGGTATTGTCCCCAAACACACTGTATACTGCATAAAAAAAATGCCTCTTATTCATCTCTGTTTCTCCCAAGATCCAGCATAGTGGCATACCTGCAATAAGTAATTGATTGCCTGAGGAAAGAGGAATGAATCAGGTTTCTTCCTAAGTCACTTCCAGTCCCTAGAACTAATTCTATGAAAATCTCCAGGTCACGTCTGCCACTGAAAATACCAAAGGATAATGTACAAAGTATTTAGTTTTTGAACCAGTCTCCTCCCAGAGTGGTTTTCAAGTACAAAAGGTCTCTCTAAATCATAGTTCAGTACTTTGAAAAATAATGTCAGCTTTCTGATATATATATATATATATATATTTTTTTTTTCCTGAGCAACCCTTCACTATGACTATGTGTCCCAAGTACCACACATTGATGAATGAATCTAGCCCATAACAGTTCTCCAGACCTCAGGCTGATATGCACATAGACAACTGTTTACATGTGAGACCACCTCCATGTTTGTGTATACTAGAGGTACTGTATGTTCTATTTAATAAACATCCATTAAATTTCTGCTGTGTGCTAAATGATGTTTTTTTTGTTTTTGTTTTTGTTTTACTTTATCCCTTTCCTTAAGTATGAGGAATCAGACTTGACTTGTGATCACCTTGGTATACAAAATTCCGGTGAGCAAACTCCTCCTACTAATGTAGGTTGGCACATTCTCTGGAACTTATAAATCTTAATTGCTAGAGCACTGAGAGGTTAAGTAATGATGATGATGATGAAGAGGAGGAGGAGGAGGAGGAGGAGGATACTTAGATCCCATTTACATAGTGCCTACTATGTGCTAGGCTCTACAAACATCTCACTTTCTCTTTACAATAACCCTGGAAAACTGGTATAATTATAATCCCCACTTTACAACTGAAAATCTTGAAAAAGACAAAGGGTAAATGATTAGCTAAAAGCTAAAAATCTAGTAAATATTTGAGGCCAGATTTGAATTCAGATCTTCCTGACTTTAGGCCCAATACTCTACCCAACATATTACCGACCTACCATAAGGTTATGTGGTTTACCAGGGTCACACAGGTAGCATATGTCAAAGTAGAACCTGCACATGGGCCTTCCTTGATGTGAGATCAACTATCTATCCACTACATCATGCTACCTCCTCCTTGGGAATAAATACCTTCAACTTTTGAATGAATATCCAAATGTGGAGCAGAGAACCAAGTACCTAGAACCAAAATATAAAGTCCTTCCATGAAAACAGTTATTGAAACTGGGCAATGAGTAAGTCCTTAACATGTTCTACTTGTAAAGAAAGAGCTGGCTTCAGGAATCGATGAGACATTAACATTCAGCTAAACCCAAAAAGCATTTCTTGAGCACCCACTATGCATACAGGATCATATTATGAGTTGTGTTGGTATCAAAAATGGGTAAAATAGGATCTCTGCTCTTAAGCAATATATGATTTAGTAGGGGAATGATGATGATGATAAATTACATTTATAAAGTGCTTTAACATTTGTAAAGCACTTCACATGTTATTTTATTTGATATATTAAAGTATACACAGGTAACTGGAAAATATGGAATGTTCAGGGAGGACTAGCACCTCTGGTATGAAGGTTTTCTGACTCCTTTTAAGAGCTGCTAATCCACCTTTTGGGTCCACTAACCACTCAATTCTCACCAATGGTTCCAAGAAGCTGTAACATATGCGGTGGCCACAATCTGGTAAAATCACCTCAGGATACTGGCTAACCCATGTAAAGGCTAATTAACAGGCCTTAAACCCACAGTTAAATTACTGGGATGTCTATTCCAAACAGGTGAAGACTTCTCCCCAGAAGAATGGGCAAATTAGAACAATTTGTTCCAGTGACAATGAAAGAAAGCTGTGGAACATTAGAGTTTGGTCAGATATCAGGAAGACATCAAAGTCATTAGATATATCCTGGACCATCTTCAGTCATCTTGACTTTTTTCTTGCCATACTGGATTTTGGTGACTTTGGAAGAGAGAATAAGACTGACGACATTGACTATGCTCAAAAAGTTATCAAACTGTGCATACCCTTTGATCCAGCAGTGTTTCTACTGGGCTTATACCCCAAAGAGATACTAAAGAAAGGAAAGGGACCTGTATGTGCCAAAATGTTTGTGGCAGCCCTGTTTGTAGTGGCTAGAAGCTGGAAAACAAAAGGATGCCCATCAATTGGAGAATGGTTGAGTAAATTGTGGCATATGAATGTTATGGAATATTATTGTTCTGTAAGGAATGACCAGCGGAATGAATACAGAGAGGACTGGCAAGACTTACATGAACTGATGCTGAGTGAAACGAGCAGAACCAGGAGATCAATATATACCTCAACAACGATACTGTTTGAGGATGTATTCTGATGGAAGTGGATCTCTTCAATAAAGAGAGCTTTAATTGATCAAAGATGGACAGAAGCAGCTATACCCAAAGAAAGAACACTGGGAAATTAATATAAACTGCTTGCATTTTTGTTTTTCTTCCCGGGTTATTTATACCTTCTGAATTCAATTCTCTCTGTGCAACAAGAAAACTGTTCGGTTCTGCACACATATATTGTATCTAAGATATACTGTAACCTATTCAACATGTAAAGGACTGCTTGCCATCTGGGGGAGGGGGTGGAGGGAGGGAAGGGAAAAATCGGAACAGAAGTGAATGCAAGGGATAATGATATAAAAAATTACCCTGGCATGGGTTCTATCAATAAAAAGTTATTTAAAAAAAAAAAAAAAGACTGATGACATTGAACAATTGTGCCTCGCTTAAATAAAGTTAACCCACAAGTCAAGATTCCACCTAGTGATGCCATAGATTCTCTTTGAAAACATAAGACCACAAAAACAACACAGTCAAGTAGACCAGAAAGCCCAATGCATTAAGTGCCATGTAAGTGATATGGGAGTTCAGAGGAGTAAGCAATCACCAAAATCCTCATCAATGAGTTCTGAAGTAGAATGCTGGCAACTTAGAGGACTCTTTCATTTTTCTCTTGGTATTCCCATCACCTACCACAATCTCTTCATCTAAGTATTGAAATAAATAGAGCACAGGTCTTAGAGTCAGGAAGACTTGTGGTCAAAAGTGGCCTGAAACTTTTAATACTCTCTTGTCCTTAATTCCTTATCTGTAAAATAGGGATGATGATAGTATCTACCTCAAAAAAAAAAAAAAAAAAAAAAAGATCTACCAAAAATTATTTCTATGTAGATCAGTCTTTTTCTTCTTTATTTTATCTCTTTGGAATACAGGCCTAATAATGCTATCACTGAGTAAAAGAATATGCACAATTTAGTAACTTTGGGATCCTAGTTCCAAATGGCCTTCTAGAACAAGTGGACCACATTACAATTCTACCATTTATGTATTAATGTGCCTATTTTCCTCTCAAACCTTCCAACATTTGTCTTTTTCCTTTTTTTCCAACTTGGTTAGTCTGATAGTTTTGAAATATAATCTCAAAGCTGCTTTAATTGACATTTCTCTAATTATTGATTTGAAATATTTCTCATATGACTACATAGCTTAAACTTTTTTTTCCTTTGAAAACTACCTATTTGGGGCAGCTAGTTGGCATAGTTGATAGAACACCAGCCCTGAAGTCAGGAGGATCTAAGTTCAAATCTCATCTCAGACATTTAACACTTCCTAGAGGTTTGACCCTGGGCAAGTCACTCAACCACAATTGCCTCAGCAAAACAAACTATTTATTCACACTGTTTAATTATTCATTAATTGGAGAATAATTCTTATTCTTATTAATTTGAATCATTTATTTAAATGTAGGCATATATGTCTATAAATGTGTATAGGGGACTTGCAACAAAAATTTTCCCCCTGCTATCTGTTTCCTTTCTAATTTTAGCTGTTTTTTTTTTTTGTTTGTGCAAAAAATTTATATTTTATATAGTCAAAGTTATCTGTTTTGTCTTGTGATTTTCTCTACCTATTGGTTAGACATCAAGTCTTCTTAGATCTACAAGGTAATTTTTCCCTTGTTCCTCAAATGTATTTATGATCACATACTTTACGCTTAAGTCACACAGAAAATTGGAGATGAAATGTTGGTCTATATTTTGTTTCTTCATGACTACTTTTCAATTTTCCTAATAATTTTTGTTGAATTATGAGTTTTTATTTCCATAACTGTGATCTTTGCAAATAGACCCCACCCCCACCCCCTTCTTTTTTATAGATGAGGAACTTGAGTCCCAGGGCCACGGAATGTGATAATTGCCCAAGGTGATACAAGGAGCCATGTACATGTTGCCTTTCATGTTATAATGAGCTTTGGTTGGCTATTCAATGGGCATCTAATAAGAATGTTAAAAGGGTCTGTTAAAGCTTCCTGGTGGACAGCATTACTAAGTAGAATTGGTAGCTCAGAGAAGTCATGGAATTTCTAACCCCCTAGGTCTCTTTAAAAAAAAGATGGAGTATCTTCCTACCTCAATTATTTAAGATTGTCCTTCGAAGGCAAGAATTAACCCCAGGCTCAGCTGCTTTCAGGCTACATTCTCTATCTGACATACATGAGTGGAAAAGTCCCTCCTGGTGCTACAATTTTAATGGCTTTTTACTTCCATTTAATATTTAAGTCTTGATGATAGATCAGAATTCCTGGCAGAGAGGTTTCATACAGATCTCTCTTTGTGGCCTAGGAAAACCTAGGAAAATAGTAAAGTTTTAGCCTTGTCAAGGTAAGGGACAATCATTTGGGATCCACTTAAAGGCTGTAAATACACTCAAACACAGATCATACACTCCTTCCTTCTTCTGAGATGTAGGGTTTTTAGAAGGATTTAACATTTGATTCAATAACATAGTCTGAAAATATCTTTGTTTAAATGTTCACCTATTAGAGACATGTTTTTATAGCCATAAGAAAGAATCACAGATGTAATAAATTTTTGTCAGAGCCCAGGTTTCAGCTTAAGTTTGCTCCACTATAGCAATCTAGATTTCTGAGAACTGTTATGATATTTCTTTAAATTCCTGCTTCCATCCAATCCTTAGTTAATATTTTTTCTTTTATCTGTTGTTTTTCCTATCTGCCCTATCCTCCCCTTCCTTTCTTTGCCTACTCCTATATTCTATAATAAAAGGCAGTCTTGTTCAAACAGGCACAGGTCCAATTAAAAGCCAGCTCCTGTCAACACATATTATCTTTAAGAATGTGGTTAACATTTAGCCAGCCACTTAATAACACATTGCCAGTCAAAGAAAAATTTCCATAACAGTAGAAAGTCTCTAATTTGGGTAATAAAGATATATTCACAAAGATCCTCCATCCAAATTTCTAACCAGTGGTCTCAAAAATCATTGGTGTTCCTGAAATCAGTAATGTTTGGATTTTCCTCATCTGTATAATAAAACAAGGTTCCTGGACATTGATCTAGCCATGTCCCTGAGCTGCCTTTATAGTACATGAAAGGGTATTCCTTCAGAAGCCAGGCAGGGAAGATGAACAGTTTTTCTTAGAGATCTAGAATTGGAACACAGACCACAGGTTTATTTACCTTCTTGCTAGAGAAAAAGAATGATTGAGAGATGGAATTAATCATCCTTGGACATGGGGGAATGCTTCAGCATGGTAGAGTATAAAGAATACTGAAAAGGGAATCAACATTATTAACTAGCTGCATGATCTTAAATAAGTCAGTTAATTCACTTGGGTCTCCACTACCTCAACTATAAATTGAGGGAGACTAGACTAGATGATTTTTGTAGTTCCTCTTCCAATCCTATAGTCCTGTTATTTAACCTCTTGAGGCCATGCTTATCATGTGTAAAATGTAGGGTTGCAGCAGGTGATTCCAAAGGTCCCTTTGAGTTTTTTATGGGCCCCTTGATGTCAAGGGCATCTTGGTTTTCCTGAGCTTTTGACAAGACTATATTCTTAAATTCCTTGGACTTTGTCACTTAACATTTCTTGTCCCCTTCCTTAACCTGGTCATGTGGGTTTTTAACTGATTTTAATTGAGGGCTGTGAAAAAACACAATATCCATGCCTCTTGTAGCCTTTTTATTTAGACCACAATTACAGACTCTCTTTTCACACTTACATGTAATCTTAGGTGACACAATAATTTAAATGGCTTCAGTAGCTAAAATTCCATGGAGATCCATAGATGATACAGTTAAATCCCAACTCAATATACTTTGGTTTCATGAGTGTGAGGAGACAATAATACTTCTCTTTTCCTCTTCAGACTCCATAGTGATTGTTACAATAGTGAAGCATGATGATATACTGGAAACAGCCCTGAATGGGATTGAAGAATTTCTAGTCTGACTCTAGTCTGAGTCCTATTACTAAGTAGGCAAAGAACTTTGAGCAAGTTATTTAGTCGATTTGTGCTTCATTTCTCTTAGCCATAAAATGTTGAGAAAGAATTAGCACAATATAGTGAAGAGAATGTTGGACTGGGAGTCAAAAACCTGGGTTTAAAACTTGGTTCGTACAAACACCCAAGGATCTACCACCTGACTTGCCTTCATTAACTTTGGTCATGCCTCTTCATTTCTCTAAGTCTCAGTTTCCTCATATGTAAAATGAGGGAGCTGGATTAGATGACTGAAGTCCTTTTCATCCTCAAATATATGATCTTGTGAACTAGAAGGATGCACTTCATATTCATCATAGGATAGCAAAGATGAAATGGTCCCTAAATGTCATTTACTCTTTTTTAGTTCTAGGATTCTATTTATTTTCCCAAAGAAAGGAAATGAGAAGCAATTTGCTCAATGGTTAGGGGGCCAGAATTGGAGTCAAGAATCTTTGATTAAAGTACTGCCATTGATACATATTAGCTTTGTGACCATGAGAAAAAGAGAAATAAAAGGGAACATTTATTTATTGAACACGTATTATGTGCCAGATACTGTGCTAAACAGTTTGCAAATATTATCTCATTTGATTCTCACAACAATCTGGAGGAGAAGGAATTAGGTGCTATGATTATCCCCATTTGGAAATGTTTTCCAAATTCTTGGAAATTTGGGGAAAAAAATTCAAATTATAAGTCCATTTTTGTCTCATGCAGTGTGATAGTAGAATTCTTTTCTTAAATCTTTGGAAATACTACCTGTTGAAAGGCCATCTTTACCTCTTTCTTCATAAAGGAAAAACTCTAAACCATGCAAATTGTGAGATCTCAGAAATTAAAAGAAAATCTTGAGGGAACCCCGCACACACACATCTCATGCCCCTCCCCATAGTGTTCTTTGTGACTTTTAAAATAAATAATAATATCAGACTACCTTTCCTCATCTCTCCTATAACACCAGCCCTGCTTAGGTAGAATTTCTTTTTTTTTTTTAATTTTTATTTAATGATTACTTTATATTGACAACATTATCCCTTGCACTTGTTTCTTTTCCGATTTTTTTTCCCTCCCTCCCTCCACCCCCTCCCCTAGATGGCAAGCAGTTCTTTATATGTTGGATATGTTGCAGTATATCCTAGATACAATATATGTTTGCAGAACCGAACAGTTCTCTTGTTGCATAGGGAGAATTGGTTTCAGACGGTATAAAATTCCTTAAAATAGTCAGGAGCATATATTTAAAACCATCAGTAAGCATCATATGCAATGGGGAAAAACTGGAACCTTTCCCAGTAAGATCTGGAGTGAAGCAAGGTTGCCCTCTATCACCATTATTATTTAATATCGTATTAGAAACACTAGCCTCAGCAATAAGAGTCGAGAAAGATATTAAAGGAATTAGAGTAGGCAATGAAGAAACCAAACTATCACTCTTTGCAGATGATATGATGGTATACCTAGAGAACCCCAGAGATTCTACTAAAAAGCTATTAGAAATAATTCATAATTTTAGCAAAGTAGCTGGCTATAAAATAAATCCCCATAAATCCTCAGCATTTTTATACATCTCCAACAAAACTCAACAGCAAGAGATACAAAGAGAAATTCCATTCAGAATAACTGTTGATACCATAAAATATTTGGGAATATATCTACCAAAGGAAAGTCAGGAATTATATGAGCAAAATTATAAAAAAGTCTCCACACAAATAAAATCAGACTTAAATAATTGGAAAAATATTAAGTGCTCTTGGATCGGCCGAGCGAACATAATAAAGATGACAATACTCCCTAAACTAATCTATTTATTTAGTGCTATACCAATCAGACTTCCAAGAAAATATTTTAATGATCTAGAAAAAAATAACAACAAAATTCATATGGAACAATAAAAAGTCGAGAATCTCAAGGGAATTAATGAAAAAAAAATCAAATGAAGGTGGCCTAGCTGTATCTGATCTAAAATTATATTATAAAGCAGCAGTCACCAAAACCATTTGGTATTGGCTAAGAAATAGATTAGTGGATCAGTGGAAAAGGTTAGGTTCACAAGACAGAATAGTCAACTATAGCAATCTAGTGTTTGACAAACCCAAAGCCCCTAACTTCTGGGAAAAGAATTCATTATTTGATAAAAACTGCTGGGATAATTGGAAATTAGTATGGCAGAAATTATGCATGGACCCACACTTAGCACCATATACCAAGATAAGATCAAAATGGGTCTATGACCTAGGCATAAAGAACGAGATTATAAATAAATTAGAGGAACATAGAATAGTTTATCTCTCAGACTTGTGGAGGAGAAAGAAATTTGTGACCAAAGATGAACTAGAGACCATTACTGATCACAAAATAGAAAATTTTGATTACATCAAATTAAAAAGCCTTTGTACAAACAAAACTAATGCAAACAAGATTAGAAGGGAAGCAACAAACTGGGAAAACATCTTCACAGTTAAAGGTTCTGATAAAGGCCTCATTTCTAAAATATATAGAGAACTGACTCAAATTTATAAGAAATCAAGCCATTCTCCAATTGATAAATGGTCAAAGGATATGAACAGACAATTTTCAGAGGATGAAATTGAAACTATTACCACTCATATGAAAGAGTGTTCTAAATCATTATTGATCAGAGAAATGCAAATTAAGACAACTCTGAGATACCACTACACACCTGTCAGATTGGCTAAGATGACAGGAAAAAATAATGATGAATGTTGGAGGGGATGCGGGAAAACTGGGACACTAATGCATTGTTGGTGGAGTTGTGAAGGAATCCAACCATTCTGGAGAGCAATCTGGAATTATGCCCAAAAAATTATCAAATTGTGCATACCTTTGATCCAGCAGTGTTTCTATTGGGCTTATATCCCAAAGAAATACTAAAGAAGGGAAAGGGACCTGTATGTGCCAAAATGTTTGTAGCAGCCCTATTTGTAGTGGCTAGAAACTGGAAAATGAATGGATGCCCATCAATTGGAGAATGGCTGGGTAAATTGTGGTATATGAATGTTATAGAATATTATTGTTCTGTAAGAAATGACCAGCAGGATGAATACAGAGAGGACTGGCGAGACTTACATGAACTGATGCTAAGTGAAATGAGCAGAACCAGGAGATCATTATACACTTCTACAACGATATTGTATGAGGACATATTTTGATGGAAGTGGATTTCTTTGACAAAGAGACCTAACTAAGTTTCAATTGATAAATGACGGACAAAAGCAGCTACACCCAAAGAACGAACACTGGGAAACGAATGTGAACTATCTGCATTTTTGTTTTTCTTCCCGGGTTATTTATACCTGCTTAGGTAGAATTTCACCTGACTCCGATTTTTAAGGCTGCATCATCTGTTTTTAAAGCCCAATTTACAGTATTGGAGTTGGACAGAACTTTTGAGGTCACTGAGTCCAATCAATACGTTCATCAACATCCCTCCCCAACTATCAGTAGATTTGCTTTTCTTTATTTTTTTATAATAATAGCTTTTAATTTTTTCAAAATATTTTCAACATTCACCCTTGCAAAATCTTGTGTTCCAAATTGTATTCCCTCCCTCTTCACTCCCCCTTTCTCCTAGATAACAAATAATCCAATATAGGTTAACCATGTGCAATTCTTCTAAACATATTTACATATTTATCATACTGCATGAGAAAAATTTTCCTCAGATTAAAAGGGGGAAAATGAGAAAGAAAAACTCAGGCAAAGAAAACAACAACAACAAAAAGGTGAAAATACTAAGCTGTGATCCACATTCAATCCCCATAGTCCTTTCTCTGGTTTCCATCACAAATCTATTAGAGTTGGCCCAAATCACTTCATTTTAGAAAGAGCCAAGTCTATCACAGTTGATCATCACATAATCTTATTGCTGTATACAACATTCTGTTGGTTCTTCTCACTTCACTTAGAATCAGTTCATCAGAGGCCTCTGCAAGCCTCTCTGAAATCAGTCTAGGACTACTTTATATATACTTTGTACAAATGCTTTATACAGAGAGCAGCTTGGTTTTAGAATTAGGTTTTTTTAAGGTTTTGATGAGGGAGTGGTAAAAGATTAGGCTTCATCTTTTTTCCCATCACCAAAAGCTGGGACAAACTATCATCAAAAATATTGGAAACATTGGAGTTAATTATTACAGGAAAGGAAGCCCAATAACTCAACAGGAGGGAACGTAGGGAGGACTGGACATCCTGCAGTGAGAGGTTCAAATCCATCTCAGTTCAAAAGGATTTCCAGAGGAAAATTCCATTCAGTGTGTCCGACAGACAGCCTCTTTCCTGGCTGCCTATCCCTTGCCCCCAGAACTTCCTCCTTCCCTCCCTCTCCTCTCCAATCCCTCAACTGTCTTGTTCAAGAGCCGACCAGGTTCCCTGACCAGCCGGCAGCTGCTCCCAGGCCTTAGGGCAGCTCCACATCTGGAAGGGAAGGGAAGAGTTGGGAAACAAGCAAACTGGTTGCTTCCCCTCCTGCTCATCTGGGGATTAAGGTCTTTATTGCTGGAGGACTGTGTGTGTGTGTGTGTGTGTGTGTGTGTGTGTGTGTGTATACACACATGGCATATGCACGTGTTTGGATGCCTGCATGTCTGTCACTTCAGGGCTATACACAAATGCTAATTTCCACCCTTGATTCAAAGGAAAACAGCAGATGGCTTCATCTCCTAATCAAGGGGAAAGAACAGAAATTCTTTTTCCTCAATTTCATCCTTTGGTATTGGAATCCAGAGAGGGCTGGTTATCTCCTCTTCACAAAAAAATTAGCTAGCCTGTTTTTGACTCACACATATTAGGTCACTATATTTGATAAATCTCTTTATGATCCATTTGAAATTGGGGGAAGGGGAGAAGGGAAGAGATTTCTTAATTGTCAAAGCCATTTGGAGAGGCACAAGGTTATTTAAAAGCTGGCACACCAAGAGAGGAAAGGATTGTTGCACAGTTATTAGTGCTTCTTATTGGCAGATAAAGCTTTTCTCAAGGTCCAATAGATTCCCCAGTCTTCCACATGCCATATATTTCCTCTTTGGCTTGATCTTTGGTGAATTCTGGGAAATTGTTTTGATTAAGCACATCTTCAGGGGGCATTTTGGGGCTTCCCCCTAGTATGTGAAAAGCTGAATGTTGTGTGTCAATAATATATGTATATATGTGTGTCTGCATATACATGTATTTTTATATTTCATATATATTTATCTATACTATATATATCATATCTTTCATTATAGTGTCATCTCCTTTGGGGCAGGGACCCCTCTCTTTTTCTGTGTCCCTGGAGTTTTGCACAGTTCCTGGCACATAATAGCATCAAATAAATTCTTATTATCACAACTGAGGTCTTGTAATAATTAATCTCCCCTGCAGGAAAATCATTTAACACATGTCCAGCTTTCAGTTATTTGCATTTGTATTATTCACAAAACAAGCAAACGCCCACACAAATTTAATTGAAGGCTAACTTTCCCTCAACCATTCAGCATGTCTCTTTTTTCTCCCTTTGCCTTGTGTTGAACAAGAGCTTAAGAAAGGTAGAAATATTAATATCATTCTACTACTCTGGTGCCTCCTCATGAACCAGAGGTGACCCTAAGTTCTTCAAGATCATGACCAGAGAGGTACAAGCTCCAGCAGGTCCAGCTAAGCTGGAAAGGATTCAAATAGTGGCTTTGTGTTTCTTGTCTAAAAACAACCCAATTAAATGCAGAGAGCAGGAGCTCTTCACTATAATATTACCACCAAGGGCTGCATTTCTAGCCATAGCAACCTGAAAAAACTGTCTGCTAAATGGTAGGAAGTGAAAGAAGCACTTTCACTAATGAAATCAGGTTCTCACTGCTATTTTATGTAGCACTGGTGTCGCTGCTTAGACTAAGGAAAATCAGGTGAATCAATAATTCAGATAACCCATCTTTAGGGAAAATAAAACAAAAGCTAAGATGAATTCAGGCTGCAAGATGTCTCCATGGATAGACACCTGGATTTGGAGTCAAAAAACCATCACTTAACTTCTGGGTTGTTTGTTTTTTTGTTTGTTTTTTTCAGTTTCCTCATCTATAAAATGGGAATAACAAGATCATTTGCAGGGGTCCTCAAATTACGCCCGTGAGCCAGATGCAGCAGCTGAGGACGATTATCCCCCTCACCCAGGGCTATGAAGTTTCTTTATTTAAAGACCCACAAAACAAAGTTTTTGTTTTTACTATAGTGGGGTCCTCCAACAGTCTGAGGGACAGTGAACTGGCCCCCTATTTAAAAAGCTTGAGGACCGTCCAGGGTCATAGTGAGAAACAAATAAGGTAATAATTGTAAAGCTCTGAGAATAATTTATAAATGCTATTATTATTCCAAAGTCAAGTATAGGGTTTGGGGGATTATTCTTTGATTAAATTTCTCTATGCTACTGTTAACTAACTACAGACAGAGAGAATAGAGAATTGACTTTGAGACCCAAATGTCTTTGTTTTGGGGGGCTTTTTTTTTTTTTTGCCTGAAGAGAAAGGTCAGAAATCTGATCAATGAGGGAGTAAACAAGTCTCTCTCTAAGAAAGGAGTCAAGTCTTGCCATAGAGAATTCAATTTGTTGAGGAAACAAGATACACACACACACAGTAAGACCAGGGCAATATATAAAGGTTGAATATGTGCAGAAGACTATAAATTTAGGACAAGTTCAGATAAGGGACAGAGCCTTAAGGAGTAGGAAGGTGATGAAAGATTTCATAGATGTGGTCCTTGAGATGGCTATGGTAACAAGACAAGGAGGTCATGATAAGAAGGTGAACATAAGCAAAAGACTGGAGTGAAGATGAAATATAACTAGCAAATAATGAGAAGACCAGCTAGATCGGAGTGGACAGTAGCTGAGAGCAGAGGTCCTAAGGGTACCTGCTAACTGGTACAGTAGATAGAGTGCCAGATATGGAGGTGGGAAGAAACTGTGAAATCCTGAGCTAGTTACTTACCCTTGTTTGCCTCAGTTTCCTCGTCTATAAAATGAGCTAGAAAAGGAAATGGAAAACCTCTCCATTATCTCTGCCAAGGAAACCCAAATGGGATATGAAAAGAGAGATTTGACTGAAGTGACTGAACAATAACCACCAAATGGGTCATATAACAATAGTTAACATTTATGCATTACCAAAGTTTGTAAAGTATTTTGAATATTATTATCCTTTGATTTTCACAATACCTCTGAGAGGTAGGTTCTGGTACTATCTTCTTGTTCAGTGGAAGGACCTAAGACTAAAAGACTAAATGATTTGCCCAAAGTCATACCATTGAGAAGAGTTTGAAGAGGGATTCAAAATCAAGTATTGTTAACTTCATATTCACCATTCTATTTACCAGACTATGTTTACACTGCCTCTCTCATTGTCAGGTGTCAGATAAAGCAGCTTGGGTTTTATATAGTCATAATTGGTAAGTATTTTGTTAACAATGATAGAAGTAGTTAAGGAAGATTAATTTGCTATCAATGTACAGGACAGGTAGAATCAGAGAGAGTCTAGAAGGAGAGAGGTCACAGAGTCCTGTCCTACATATGGTGCAGAGACTGTTGCCTCTGATGATATGGGAATAAGATGATGAAGGCGAAAGTTCATTTAACCAATTGTCAAGGCAACCCAAACTTTGGATCAAAGTGGAAATCACAGTGGATTATCCTTTCTTCCTTCTTTTCATCTTCCTTCTCCCTCTTCCTCCCTTCTCCTTTCCTTCTTTTCTTTTTCATTTCCTTTCTCCTTTCTTCCCTCTCTCCCTTCCTTTTCCTGTCTTCTTTCCATCCTTCCTTACTTACTCCCCTCCCTCCTTTCTTCTTTTTCCTTCTTCCCTTCCTTCCTATTTTTCCCTCTTTCTTTCCTTTCTTCATTTTCTCCCTCCCTTTCCTCCTTCCTTTTCTTTCTTCCTTCCTACTTTTTCTCCTTTCCTCCCTCCATTTCTTTCTTCTTTCTTTTCTTTCTTCTTTCCTGTGTATATTATGTGCCAGAAATTATGCTTATCCCCTGGAAATTCTAATGACCTGGAATTAAAGGAAAGCTGGACTAACCTAAAATTTATTGTGTTCACACTATCCTGCACCAAAGAGTAGTTTCTCCTCTCATCTGTGCCTCTTCACTCAATGACGGTTCTCTGGAAACCTGAAGCCATTCTGGAAACAGCTATTATATGAAACGGGGTGAAATAATAACTGGTAGTCATGGAGTGAACTAAGGCTTACCAATTGCTTTACATGATTTTTTTTTCATTTGATCCTCACTACAACCCTGTGAGATAGGAGTGCAAGGTTTGTTATCCCTATTTTTCAGATGACTAAACTGGTTTATGGGTTTTAGATGATTTCCATGGTCACAGCTTAGTAAATATTAGAAACAGGGTTCAAACTCAGATGTCACTAAGTTTGGGGCTCTTACCATTGTACCATACTACCTATTTTCTTTGAGATGAATTTTTCTGGTAGTCAAAAGTGGAAAATACAAGAAGATGGAGATGGTCCCTGAATAGATCAAAAATTCAAGTTGGATTGCTAACTGGTCAGAACAGGTTCTCAGCCAAGCCTTTGAATCCATTCCTTCCGTATACCAAAGAGTGCTGAGATGTGGAATCCTATTCTTCCCCAACTTCTGTGAATTTTTCATTCTTCCTGATTGCTAAGGTCAGAAAGCATTCTAGTAGTGTCTTACATGTACATCCTATTAGGAGATGGAAGAGGGAGCACCGGTTTTTCCTTTATCTTGTGCTACTCAGACTTGTGGGACCTTCTTACTCTAAAACTAAGAAAAAAATGATTCCAGGGGAACAAAGATGAGCTATATGACCCATCTCTTGACAGAGAAATATAGACTGAGGATGTGGAATTCAACCAATATATATGTGGTGACATGGCAATGTGGGAATTAGTTTTGCTTGAATGTATAATTTTTCGCAAAAAAAAAATGTTTTGTTTGTTTAAAAAGTACAAAAAGGGGGGCAGGGAGGGGCAGCTAAAAGATATAGTGGATAGAGTGCCAGCCCTGAAGTCAGAAGGATCTGAGTTCAAATCCATCCACAGACACTTAACACTTCCTAGCTTTGTGAACCTGGGCGAGTCACTTAACCCCAATTGCCTCAGGAGAAAAAAAAATTAAAAAGAAGTAAGAGAAAATAAAATGTCATTAAAAACAGGGGACATTCTCATCCTCACTCCCATCCCAAATGCCCAACCTCTATTCTATCAGCATAACCTTTAAGAGGTATAAATGTAAAATGTAAATAGAGGTCAATGGTTCTTAACTAAATGAAATGCTCGATACTTAATAGAGGATATTGCGCAGCTAGGTAAAATAGTGCATAAAGTTCTGGGCTGGAGTCAGGAAGATTCATATTACTAAGTTCAATTCTAGCCTAATACACAGTAGTTCTGTGATCCTGGAAAGTCATTTAACTTCAATCTTCCTCAGTTTCCCCAACTGTAAATTTTAATAATAGCATCTATCCCCCAGGGTTAGTGTGAAGACATAATGACATGTTTATGGAGAATTTTACAAGCCAGAAAGCTACATATAAATGCTAGCTGTTATTATTATCAATATTTGTGGTTGAATGGAAACCTGTCCCCTTCCCACAAATCTCTGTGCCACATTGCATTAACTTCAAAGTCCATGATTTCATCTCATTAAGTTTACTTACATCAAGCCAAATGACTGATGCAGTGGAATTTATTGTGTAGACACAAAGCTCAAGCTAGGACTCTGGTTTCTAGTGCCAAGATTAGGGAGGCCTTCAGTGATTTAACCTCTCTCTTACCTTGAGCTATGGGGAACTCTCTAATTGGCTGTTCACCAGTTTCTTTGTAAGTGGGGTAACCCTTGTCTCAGCACCATATGTACTTGACAAGATAGCCATTAATCTGAGAAAATCCCATAAAGCTTCTTGTTCTATGCTCGGGACACTGAAAGTCATGAAAGCCAAACTGTGCTAGTGCCTGGTAAAAGGAAGTGGCTTCTGTTAGTGGAAAGATTTGGAGTCAAAAGGCTTGAGTGTGAATTCTAACTTTGCTGTCTTCCATTTACTATCTGAATGATTCTGGACAAATCTTCTCATTTCCCTGGGATTCAGTTTCCTTCTCTGTTAAGGAAGCACATTGTTCTTGATCATCTCTGAGGTCTCTCTCCAAATCCTAGGACCTTTGTCTTTAGCTGCACATTCTTAATCCTCTATCTGCTATCTGATGAAATGGTATTTTCATATATGAATTACTTAACATCAAGAAACCAGTTAGGACCTGACATTCAGTGGGGGAAAGGGGGAGGGAGTTGTACCCTTCCATGCTCATTCAGCTTCCATGCCAGACTCTCCCCACCTATCTCTAGAGATTTAATAGATGCTTTGAAGTGCTATTACTGAAAATAAATACTCATCCACCCTCAATATCTACCTGATGGCCTGTTATTCCTATAATTTCCCTGGCTCTTTGGAAGAAGTTTGTCTAATCTTTTTTTCAAATCCACCGAGGGGTTGTTAGCCTAGTGAGACAGGAATTTGCTAAGTAGTTTGGTGTCCAAGAGTCCACACAATTTCCTACAGTGATAAAAAGGATCCTGAGGGAATGCATCCAGAGAGTATGTCCCCCCATCCTCAACCCCAAGTACACAATCAGAGTCCAAGGGTTGTTTATTCAGTGAACTATTGTTGTTGTAAGTAGTTAGGGGGAAATGCCCTGCATGACCATTCCACAAACCACCCAAAAGACAGAATATGTATACTTAAAATTTTCCAGTCCCATAGTGGGACTAGTCCCCATGGCCTTGGGTCTGGCTCTATGCCACATATGGCTTCAATTTGCAAATACAATGTACTTGGCTTCCTGCTCAGCCTCCAATCTGATTTAGCCTGAGAGCAAAACAACAAATGAAAAATGCTAACGCAGAAAACTGACCAACACTGTGGGCTGGGGTATTGTTCAGAGGAAGCACAAAAGGTTTTCTTCCCTTCTTGCTGATCTGGGAAGACAAGAAAGCAGTACATTTTGTCCAGTGCCAGTCCCCAGTGAGCACTTGAGGAGATAAAACAGAAAAGCATATAAGGCTCTCCAGTAGAGTCTGGGGTATCACTCTCAAAGGGGTACACATCAGCTTCCTAGACATGAGAATTCAAGAAAAGGTAATACCTGGGGAGATTTTAGTAGGCAAGTCTTCTGTTGGTTTGGAAGGACATTGGCAAACTAATAAATGACTAGAGGAAGCTAATCAGGATGGTGAAGGCCCTCGAAATCATGCCCTATAAAGATCTATGGGAAAAAAACTGAGGTGTTTTACCTATTTAAAAGAAAAAAAAGATTTGAGAATGGGAGATGATATGCTAGCTAGTTGTGGGTATTTGAAGGATTGTCATGTGAGAAAAGATTAGGACTTTTGACATTGCTTGGTCTTTTGGGCCAGCACTAACACAAATGGGTAGAAGTTCTAATGTGAAGGGAACTTCCTAAAATTAGAAGTACCCAAAAATGGAATTGGCTAGTTTAAAAGCTAATTAATCTGACTTGATCCCAAATTAACTGCCATTTTGTTCTAAAGTGCCAGCAGTCTGCTCTCCTAGAGGAAAATAGGACAAAGGCACAGAGAATATAAACATCACAGGTGATTTTGAAACTTTACATTCACAAAACACTTTCTAGTTTTTGAAGCATTATATCATGTTATCTTTTTGTGATCTTCATGACAATTTTGTGAAATATGTCATGGAGATAAAGAAACTAAGATTCAGGAAGATCAATTATCTTGCCCAAGGCCACTACATGAATCAGTAGCAGAAACACGTCTAGAGTTCAGAGTTCCTGACCCTGAGCCCAGTACTTTTAAAAAAAAAATTAATTTTTTCAATTAATAAAAATATTTTTTATTTTCTTCTCATCCCCTCCTTTCCAATTGAAAAGAAAACTATGGTAACAAATTTGCATAGTAAAGCAAAATGAATTCTGGCATTGGCTATGTTCTAAAAATAACATTTCAGTCTGTACCCTTAATCCATCACCTCTCTGTCAGGAGTAAGCCATGTACTACATCTTTAGTATTCTGGAGTCATGGTCAGTCCATTGCATTGCTCAGAATTCTTAAGTCTTTCAAAGTAATCCTTTCAGGGTTGCTATAATATAAATAGTCTCAGTACTGCTCACTTCACTCTGCATCAGTTCATACATGTCTTCCAAAAGCTCAGAACTCTCTTTATTATCTCAAGATAACCAGAATGCTGTCCCTGGTCTAGTAGAAAGACAGTATTCTGGAGATAACTGCTAGAGGTGTGAGAGGAACAATGAGTCACAATCCTTCACTTTTCAGGAAGAGCCAGGTTGTACAGTTAAGAATTAGTTCTGGGACAGCTAGATGGTACAGTGGATAGAGTGCTGGCCCTGAAGTCAGGGGTTCCTGAGTTCAAATCTGGCCTCAAACACTTAATACTTCCTAGCTGTGAGGCCCTAGGGCAAGTCACTTAATCTCAATTGTCTCAGCAAAAAAAAAAAAGAAAGAAAGAAAGAACAAAAAGAATTAATTCAGATTTGGACCCTCTAACCCTTAAAACAAGTATCCCTGACTAGCAAGATGATTTCAGAAAGGCCTGGAGAGACTTAAATGAACTGATGCTGAGTGAAATGAGCAGAACCAGGAGATCATTATACACTTCAACAACAATACTATATGATGATCAATTCTGATGGACGTGCCTCTTCAACAATGAGATGAACCAAATCAGTTCCAATGGAGCAGTAATGAATTGAACCAGCTACACCCAGCGAAAGAACTCTGAGAAATGAGTGTGAACCACTAAATAGAATTCCCAATCCCTCTATTTTTGTCCGCCTGCATTTTTTATTTCCTTCACAGATTAATGGTACATTATTTCAAAGTCCGATTCTTTTGTACAGCAAAATAACTGTATGGACATGTATAGATATATTGAATTTAACATATACTTTAATATAGTTAACATGTATTGGTCAACCTGCCATCTGAAGGAGGAGGTGGGGGGAAGGAGGGGAAAAATTGGAACAAAAGATTTTGCAACTGTCAATGCTGAAAAATTATCCATGCATATATCTTGTAAATAAAAAGCTATAATAATTTTTTTAAAAGTGTAGGAAAAAAGTATCCCTTCCACTTGATTTCTCCTTAGGTGATTTGGGAGCTACTTATCGGCAACTTGGCAGCTGTAGATATATGGAATCCTGTTCAATGACATGATGACCTTGCTACCATGAAAGCTGAGCATGTGTCAGTTCATGAGAAACCCTCCCTCCTCAGTATACATTCCAGGGGCCAGAGCCAGGACATGAGGACTTTTGTTCTGTAGGATATTGAAGGTAGAAACCCAAAGTCAAAGAGGGAGTTGAATATGAATTTTCTGTGAGGGTGCAGCCAAAGCTCTAACAAGATTGACAATGAAAGAGAGAATTCCGCTGGAGACCTTAGAGAAGCTATCTCCCGTCCCTGGGTGGAGAGCCACAATCCCCAATGTATGGGGATTTGATATTAATACTCTTCAGCTGGACCTAATTTGCAACCCACGTTTTATCATCCCAATTTGTTGCTCTTCTTCCCACTGAGTCTGACCTGGTGCTAGGGTTGTTTATGACTGGGAAAGTATAGTGTGCCAAGGTGCTGAGTCACCCTTCCAAGGTTACAGGGTAGCTTACATAACCTGATGAATCCCATGTGCTTGCCCAACTTGGGAGCCAATTTAACGGAGTTGGGAAGGAGGAGGGAGGAGGAGGTGAGGAAAAAGCCTTAAAACAAGAGTTATCCGAAGTCACTAGCCATTGCTCTTACTCATCTTTGTTTCCCCCCCTCACCCTGTGCCCAGGAAAATGTCTTTCATGTAGTAGTGAGGAGAACCTGAATTAGAATCTTGGTTCAGATGCTTACTAACTACATGATCCTTCATAAGCCACTTAAACACAGTCTTCCTCAATTTCCTCATTTGTATAATAGGGATAATAATAGCACTTATTTCAAAGTTGATGTGAGGATCAAATTGGGATAAGATATGTAAAGCACTATGCAACCTTAAGATATTATATAAATGCCAGTTCCTTATTATTATTTTTATTGTATAGTAAACCCTCTTTAAATGTTTATGAGTTGAATTTAATCCAGGGGAGAGGGTAGGGTGATAGAGGGTAAGATAAAGTTGGACCCCTGTGGAGCACACATAAACATTCCAAGAGAGATTATTATTTGGATTTCATTCAACCATGAATAATTAACATGGCACCCATGCACTCCACGCCTAGAAAAAAATTTGGCCACACATAAAAGAACTCAGGTAGTGGTTAAGTAAGATTAGTAACAAACACATAATATTGCCTGATATAATAATTGACGCTCTTTTTCACAATTCATGATCATCTATTACCCTTTATAACCTGGAAATGTTATTTAAAAAAAAAAAAAACATTTAAAAAGAGCTATCTGCTCAAAGATTTCTCAGAGAAGTATTATTAAAGCTAAAAGAGACCTTTGACATCTAATCCAAATTTTTTATTTTTACAGATGAAAAACCTGAGCCCTGGAAAAGCAGCTTGCCTTGTTCAAAGTCACACAGATATGGAATGGCAAACCCAGAACATTTGGAGCCAAAATGCGAGCTGCTATTTCTGCAACCCTGTTAGGAAAACCTAAATTTCCAATAACAAGAGAAGGTTAAATAAGTGTGGTGCATTAGTAATGGGATAAGTACATAAAAATAAGATTGACAAGTATGAAAAATATAACATACTGTCCAGAAGAATGGAAGTGATATAGTGCTCTTGAATTCTCCCTTAATCACATAACTGAAATAGTTTACCTAATTCAAGATACCATGTTTGAAGAATACAAACAAGCTGGAGCATATCCAAAGGCTGATGGGGAGATCCATCTTGCTTTTTGAGTATCAACTGAAGGAATTAAGAGAAATTTTTAATCAGGGATATGATCTCTCCTAAACATTACTCCTAGAAATATTATCCCTGAATATCTGAAAGACTAAGCTAGCTACTTTGGTATAGGCCTATAAACTAAGAATGGTCTTTATATTAGTCAATAAGGTTTTATTGTATTGTACAATATAAAAACCATTCTTGGTTCAGGCTGCACAAAAAAAAAAAAAATAGGCATCTGATTGGATTTGAACCACAAGCTATGAGTTTGCTGACCCCTGCAAAGAAGCATTATACTCTGGAAAAAGAACAAGGACCCATGGGTAGAGAGGCAGATTTCAGCACAGCAAAGGAAACAAGTTAGAACTTTCCAAAAGTAGAAAGGACTTCCTTTCTATCACAGCAGCAGTACAGAAGGCAGATTTGAGAAGATCAGGATGTAAAAGGAAATTTGTCTGAGGAAGAGAAAATTATTCATTTTCCCATAAATAGAGAGGATGGGGTCCCTTTTTCAATTCAGTTCAATTTAATAAACATTCATTAAAAATGAACTTTGTGGAATGTTTATGAGTGAAGTGAGCAGAATCAGAAGAATATCATACATAGTAAGAGAAACATTGTAGGGTGATCAGTTATGATAAATTTACCTCTTCTTAACAATGCAGTGATCCAAGACAATCTTAATAAACCTGGATTGGAAAATGTCATCCATCAGGAGAAATAACTAGGGAATCAGAATGCAGATCAAAACAAAGTATTTTCACCTTTTTTAAAATCTGATTTTCTTTTATCTTTCTCATAATTTTTCCCTTTTGTTTTTAATTTTCTTTCACAACTCAACTAACATGGAAATATGTTTAATATGATTACACATGTATAACCTATATTGGATTTCTGGCTGTCTTAGGAAAGGGAAAAGAAAAAAGGGAGAAAGGAAAATTTAGAATTCAAAATCTTATTAAAATGTATGTGGAAAACTATCTTTACATGTAATTGGAAAAAAATAAAATACTATTAAGTGAAAAAAGGGAATTTCATGGAACTGCTTGTTTTCAGTGTATATGGAATTGGTTTTGATGGGGATTATTTAGTTTAGGATTTTGTAGGATAGTCAAAAAATAAACTGCTTTTATCATGAAAAACAATACGTGCATTAAACTGCTATTTATTAACTGTGTAATCTTGGATAGTTATTTCAACATTTTGTGCTTCAGTCTACTCATTCGTAAAATTAGAGTTTTAGACTAGGCTCTACTAGTTCTAGGCCTATGATCTGATGATCCTTACCATGTAGCAAGTGTTTTACTTGACAATGGGGATACAAAGCCTACTCATCTTTTGGGGAGAGAAGAAAGATGTCTACAAATAACTATAGTACAATCAAGAGTTTAATAATTACAAAGAAGAGTGTGGACAATGGGTATGAGAAATTGAAGGAAAGAAAAAGATCAAACCTATCTGGGAGTAAGAAATATCCAGAAGGGCCTCATGAAGATATTATCTGCATTGAAATGAGAAGAAAGGGAAGGCTTTTGTAAATCAGAGGTGTTAAGATAATTGAGTATAACATCCACTTGTAAATATCCAGAAGGCAACTGGAAATACAAGACTGGAGCTTTGGAGAAAAGTTGGAAGTGAAGATAAAAATTTTGGAATTATTTTCATAGAGGTAGTAAAACCGAAGCTATGGAAGTATATTAAATGACCAAGGAAGAATATTGCGGCAATCACAGAACTTTGGAGGGGGGGTAATCTGTGTTTAATAGGCCTTATCACAAAAGTTTTTCTTATTTCTTTTTTCCTTCTTCTTTCCTTCCTTCCTTTCTTCCTTAATTCCTTCCTTCTTCTCTTTTTTCTGAATTCCTTCTTTCTTTCCTTTTTTCATTTTCTTTCCTTCTTTCTTGTCCCTTATCTCAACCCTATACTATAACTTTTCTTCCTTTTCAAGACTGCCTTTGTTCCTTGTATAATTCCCAAATCATTATCAGTGGTTATTTTGCAAAAACACAGAATCTCATAGTTGTAAGATACCTTTAGAAGTCATCTAGTATAATTTATTTCTTACCATAAATCATTTCATTGCCAAAAACAAAGGAGCTCAATCAGCTTCTGTCTCAAGACCTCTAGCAATGAGAAATCTACCACATTCCCAAGGCAGCACATTCCACAAGGCAGCTTTAATTATTAGAAAGCTTTTTCCATAGAGACTAAATCTGTCTTTCTTCTATCACTCCTAATCCTTCTCAAATATAGCAGCTAGCATTTATATAGCTCCTTGAGGTTTGCAAAGTGCTTTTCAAATGTTCTTACTTTTTCTTCACAACCAGGGAAGTAAGTACAATTGTTATCCCCATTTTACAGAGGAGGAAATAATGACAGACTCAAGATAAATGACTTCTCCAATTCAGACAACTAGTAAGTGAGGTCAGATTTGAACTGAAGTCTTTTTGATTTCAAACCCAGTATTCAATCTGCTGCCCCACCTAATTGTTTCATGTGTTCCCTCTTGGGCTAACTGGAGTAAGTCTCACCTTTCCATGTGACAATACTTCAAATATCTAACAACATATGAGAAGAATACCCATTTCCTTCAATAGCTTGCTCTCCAATATACCTTTTAGACCACCTATTTTCATTATCAGCTGTTGGTTCTCTAAAAGTGAGGTATTTGTTCAGGTTTTCTAGTAACTTATCTGTTCTTTGCTCACTAGAGAAAGAAGTCAAAAGTGAAAGTCTCAGGCCTCAGGGAGTGTACTTTCTACTGGAATAATGCAGCATTTAAACTAAAAAATAAATACAAAGAAATCCCAAAGAATTTCAGCAAAATGCTACCAAGGGTACCTTTTGTACCTTTTGTAGGTGGAACTTGAGCTGAACTTTGAAGAGAGGTAAGGATTGCAAAAAGAAAGGTAGAGAGTATTCCAGACAAAGAACTTATGCAAAGTCATGGTGCCAAAAGACGAAACAGAATTTTTAATAGGTTTTATAGGTTTATAAAAGATAGGTTTATCTTTTGCTTTTATTTCATCTAGGATTCCCTTTGCCACTTCTCTTTCTTGGAAAGGCAAAGAAGAAGGAGGAAGACAATGAAGAAGAGGAGGAGGAGAAAAAAGAAGATTCAGCAAAACCAATCAATACATTAAAAAAAAAAAAAAATCTGGTACGATATGTGCTACTCCACACAATGTTCTGGGAAGTTGCCACTTTTGCAAAGAAGGGAAGTAGTATTCTCATATTTCTTCTTTGGAGCTAAGTCTATTGTTTAAAAGTTTACATTTATCTTTGTTTTGTGATCAAAAGCATGTATACTGTCTTCATGGCTCTGATTACTTAATTTTGCATCAGCTCTAATAAGTCCATATTTCTCTGTATTTGTTTTGTTTGTCATTTTTTACAGCACATTAATATTCCATGACATTCGTGTACCATAATATACTTAGTCATTCTCTACTTGATGGAATATCTACTTTGTTTCCAGTTTGTTTTTTTGTTATTGGGATGTTTTGCCATTGCACCTAAAAAAATGTAGCTATAAATATCTCAGTAATATTTAGTGACTTTAATATAAGATCTCAAAATCATTTTGGAACATAAAGGTCAAAATGAGAGGAAAAATGTTCAATAAGAAATAAAGGAGGTCAGAGCAGCTAGTTGATATGTTGGATAGAGCACAAACCCTGAAGTCAGGAGTACCTGAGTTCAAATTTGGCCTCAAACACTTAGCACTTTCTAGCTATGTGACCCTAGGCAAGTCACTTAATCCCAATCTCCTCAACAATAAAAAAAGAAAGAACGAAAGAAGGAAGGAAAGGAGGAAGGAAAGGAAAGGAAAGTAAGAAAAGAAAGAAGGAAGGAAGGAAGGAAGGAAGGAAGGAAGGAAGGAAGGAAGGAAGGAAGGAAGGAAGGAAGGAAGGAAGGAAAGAAGGAAGGAAGGAAGGAAAAGAAGAAGTCAATAGAAGCCTCATACCAAAGTTTCATGAATTAATTTCTTGGAAGAAAGAATTGGAAATTGCTCATCTCAAAAATCACCAAAGAAATTAAATTCACTTCTTTCAAGTTTTCAGTGTTATCTAGGAAGGAAAAAAAGAAATTAAGTAAGGTAATACTTTATCAGCTATTAAGGGTTTAGTGGAATTTATTTATCAGATTAATCAGGAGAGATCAGTATCTGAAAAAAATGAGACCCTGGTCAGTTATTTTGAGATTGGATAGAAAGGAGAGAAAGGTCTAAAGTAAAGAATTACTAATTGTAGACCTTCTGAAGTTGAAAAAGTGATGAAAGGCCACTGGGTCAATTGAAGAAGCAAGTCACCAATTATGAAGAGTTATTTACAAAAAAAAAAAAAAAAAAAAAAGGAGAGGCAGGAGAAAGATTTCAGTTATTTTTACAATATTGCCAAGGATCAGCCTTGGCAGGTCCCACTTTAGTAGGAAAATGAGATTGTTTATCCGTTCTCCCAATATATATCTCCACAGTTGACCTAGGCCCAAGAAATCCTGAATAAGGTCACTTGGAGGAATAGTCATATCTCATTCATATAAAGATTGTAAGATTGGCAGCTAGAAAGAACCTAAAAGATCATCTAATCCAACCCTCTCATTTGCAAATGAGATAACTGAGGCAGGAGTGGGAAAGTAACTTGTTTAAGTTCCTAGGGATAGGTTAAAATTCAGGTCTTCTAATTAGAGATCCCAGATTCTGGGAGTAAGGAAGGAATTAGAAGAGAATCTTTTTGGATGACAAGTTCTGCATTCCTGGTAAAGTGATCTAGACAAAGGCTCTAGGCTTCTCCTCAATCTTCACATCAACAAATTTCCCTCCGGATGTACAAAAAAGATGCAAAAACAAACACAGGATGCCCTCCTTAACTCACTCACTGCTCTCTATATTGTCATGGGAATAGTTAATCAAGAGGGAGCAAGAACAGGTTTCCTAATGTGACATTTTAATCTGCCTAGTGTTCCTCTTGTATCCTTCAAGCTCCTACCCCATTCCTTCTTGGTGTTCTTTCCCACAAGGAGAAGACCCAAAAAGCGAGCTAGCTGAAGTGTGGGCTATATTGATCTTTAGCTCATTTGCTGAGGTGCTCTGGAGAAATCCAGAAGGCAAACAGTACTAGAATTATTTACAGGATCATAGTATGGAACTGGAAGGACTTTTAAAGCACTATTTAGTCCAAATTCCTCATTTTACACATGAAAAAACTGAGGTAGAGACACTAAAGGACGTGATTGTGTAAACAGCAGCATTAGGATTCAAATTAATTTCTTTTATTATTTTTTAAATATTTAACATTTTTAAAAATTGAGTTCCAAATTTTCTATTTTCTTCTCACTTCTCCTCTACACATTGAGAAGACAAATGATATCAAATTCATTTCTTTTGACACCAGATTCAGTAGCATCTTTGATTTTTCATTCACCTTCACACCACATACCTACTTGTAATTCAGTCATGTCCAATTCTTCATGACTCCATTTGGGGTTTTCTTAGTATAGATACTGAAGTGATTTGATATATGATACTTGGCAACAACTTAAGTCCTGTCATTTTTGCCTAGTAAAAGTAGTATTTGCAAAGTATTTTACAAATATTGTTTCCTTTTTATCCTCACAATCAACTCTGGGAGGTGTTATCTTCATTTTACCAACAAAGAGACTAAGGCAGCAGTGGTTAAATGATTGTCTAGATCACAAAAATACTATGTCTGAGGCTAGATTTGAACTCATGTTTTCCTGAGTCTAACAAAGTTCAGTGCTCTATCCATGGTACTACTTGCATGCCTCCAATCTTTGTTCTTTGTGAAATTCATCAGTCTGAATTTCCTGGCCATAGAAGAAATTATTTGAAATTTCTTGATCCCTTCAACTTTAACATCCTTTTGGTGATGGCCATCTACTCCTAATAATTATTGTCACCACCTAGGCAATTAGCACCCAACTCAAAAAAGATCTGACTCCTTGAATTTACAAGGTAGTTACAAAGGCTAGAAATGTCCCATTTCTCAAGATTGTTGTTCAGTTAGTAGCAACAGCTAGCCCATCCCCACACATATATTGGCTTAGTTTTTCCTTTAAAATTATTGGGACCTTCCTCAAGAATTAATTGTCTCTGGGAATAAAGGCTGAAATTATTGATGTCACTTCTCATTACCAAAGAACTGTAAATGCACTCTGATGCTTGGTTGGTACATCATGATAGGTAATATAGTCAAGGAAGCTTCTCTCAACTGAATAAACTCAAGGTTTCCTCAATGCCTATCTTAACTGAAAATCCTTCTGCTACTGGGACTAAATAAATCATTCTTGATTAACTGTTAAATGATCTACAAGTACCTCATTATTTCAGTATCCTCACTGTTAACACAACACTGACTTTGTCCATTTGTTACCCCTCCCTCTTCTTACTCATTTGCTTTTCTGGTCATACATATTTAATTATTTATTAATTATTATTAATGTCTTCTTTACCACTTCTCAGTGTAATTAAAGATAGAGAAAATAGAACCTTTGAAATAAGATTAAAGAAATAGATCATTAAGCAGAAAAGAGGAACGAGATGATAAAAATTGCTGGGAAAATTAGAAAATAGAATGACAAACATCACAGACCAACATCTCATATCCTATATCAAGATAAGATTGAAAGGGATTCATGATTTAAACATAAAGGGTGATATTATAAGGAAATTAAGAGAGCATGGGATAGTCTATCAGATCTTTAGAGAGGGGAGGAATTTATGGTCAAAAAGAGAGAACATTATAAAAGACAAAGTGGGTATTTTTTATTATATTAAATTAAAAAGCTTTTGCACAAACAAAATCAATACAGCCAAGATTGGAAGAGAAACAGAAATCTGGGAGATAATTTTTACAATTAGTGTTTCTGATAAAGGCTTCATTTCTAAAATACATAGAGAACTGAGTCAAATTTACAAGAATACAAGTCATATGATATGAACAGACAATTTTCAGATGAAAAAATTAAAGCCATTTATACTCATATGAAAAAATGCTCTAAATCACCATTGATTAGAGAAATGCAAATTAAGACAGCTCTGAGGTACCACTTCAGACCTACCAGATTGGCTAAGATGACAGAAAAAAATAATGATAAATGTTGGAAAGGATGTGGGGAAACTAGAACATTAATGTATTGTTGGTGGAGCATAATCCAACCATTCTGGAGAGCAATATGGAACTATGCCCAAAGGGCTAACAAACTTGGTATACCCTTTGATCCAGCACTATTTCTACTGGGTCTGTACCTCAAAGAGATCATTAAAAAGGGAAAAGGACCTACACGTGCAAAAATGTTTGTGGCAGCCCTTTTTGTAGTGGCAAGGAACTGGAAACTGAGTGGATGCCCATCAGTTGAAGAATTGCTAAATAAGTTATGGTATATGCATGTTATAGAATATTATTATTCTATAAGAACCAATTAGCAAGGCTTGGAGACACATGAACTGATGCTAAGTCAAGTGAGTAGAATCAAGAGAACATTGTTCTCACTAATAATAAGATTATACAATGATCAATTCTCACAGACATGGCTCTTTTCAACAGCAAGGTGATTCAGGTCAGTTCTTGTGATAGAGAGAGCCCTCTGCACCCAGAGAGAGAACTATGGGGACTGAATGGGGATCACAATATAATATTTTCACTATTTGATTATTGTTTGCTTGCATTTTGTTTTCTTTCTCTCTTATTTCTTTTTGATCTGATTTGTCTTGTGCAACATGATAATTATAGAAATATATAGAGAATTGCATATTTAACATATATTGGATTACTTACCATTTAGGGGAGGAGGTGGAGGGAAGGGAGGGAGAAAAAATTTTGGAACACAAGGCTTTCCAAAGGTAAATGTTGAAAATTATCTATGTATGTGTTTTTTTTTTTGGGGGGGGGAGTTTCAATAGAGAGAGCTGAGTCAAATTTATAAGAATGCAAGTCATATGATATGAACAATTTTCAGATGAAAAAATTAAAGACATATAAACTCATATAAAAAATGCTCTAGATCACCATTGATTAGAGAAATGCAAATTAATTATGAGGTACCACTTCAGACCTATCAGATTGGCTAAAATGACAGAAAAAGATAATGATAAATATTGGAGAGAATGTGAGGAAACTGGGACACCAATGCATTGTTGGTGAAGTAGTGAGAACCGATCCAATCATTTTTGGAGAGTATTTTGGAACTATACCCAAAGGGTTATAAAGCTGTTCATACTCTTTGATCCAGCAGTGTCACTACTGGGTCTACACCCCAAAGAGATCATAAAAGAGGGGAAAGGACCAAATGTGCAAAAATGTTTATAGCAGCTTTTGTAGTGGTAAAGAATTGGAAATTGAGTGGCTATCCATCATTGGGGAATGGCTGAATAAATTATTATATGTGAATGTAATGGAATATTATTGTTCTATAATAACTGATAAGTTGACTCATTTTAGAAAAGCCTTGAAAGATTTAACATAAGCTGATGCTGGATGAAGTGAATAGAATCAGAACATTGTATACAGTAACAGCAAAATTAACTAATGATCAATCATAGTAGACTTAGTTCTTCTCAGCAATACAAGATAGTTCCAATAGACTTGAGATGGAAAATGCCACCCACAGACAGAGACAGAATTATGGAGACTGAATGTAGATTGAAGCATAGTATTTTTACCTTTTTGTTTCTTTGTTTGCTTTTTTTCCCCATTTGGTCTGATTTTTCTTTCACAACATGACAAATATGAAAATATATTTAAAAGGACTGTACATATATAACCTATATCAGCTTTCTTGCTGTCTTGGGAAGAAGAAAGGTAATAGAGGGAAGAAGAAAAAACTGAGGAGCAGCTAGAGGGTACAATGGATAGAGCACCATCCCTGAAGTCAGGAGGATCTGAGTTCAAATCTGACCTCAAACACTTAACACTTACTAGTTGTGTGACCCTGGGCAAGTCACTTAACCCCAACTGCCTCAAGGAAAAACAAAACTGGAACAAAAATTCTTACAAAAATGAATGTTTAAAACTATTTTTACATGCATTTGGAAAAATAATATAATATTGAGAAAAAAAGAAGAGTGGAGCATTATTACAAACTTGAAAGATTATGAAGTATTATGAAGTCCTCCTGAGAGGACTGCAATAAATACTTATTAAATCTCTCCTATGTGCTAGGCAATACTCCATTGTCTTCCATGTCCATAAGGACTGAACAAGAGGAAAAAAAGTGAAAGGGAAGTTCCATTTGGATACAACTTAGAACTTAATTAAATATTGAAATATTCTGGAAAGTGAAACTATTGAGTTCCTGTCATTGGAAGACTTTATTAGTAGAGGTAGCTCTTGGTTCTGGTTAGATTAGCTATTAACTTACTCAGTAGCTGAGATATTGGGGCAGAATGATATTTAAAGGTCTTCTCCATCACTGTGCAGAGTAATAGCAATGTTAAAATGATGATTAGCTATGAAAGACTTGGCTATTTTCATCAATGCAATGATGCAAGACAATCCCATAGAACTCATGATAAAAAAAAAAAGTCATACACCTCCAGAAAGAGAATGATGAACTCTGAGTACAAATTGAAATGTAATTTTCTCGCTTTATTTTTCTTGCTTTTTTAGAAATATGACTAATATGACATTGTGTTTTACATGAGTTCACAAATATAATTGATATCATATTATTTGGCTTCTCAGTGAGGAGTGGTTCAGAAGGGAGGGAGAAAGTTTGGAACTCATAATTTAACAAGTAATAAATTTTAAGAAAATAATAATTATTAAAAAGTTGTTTCCAGTTCAATGATTTTGTGATGTAGATGTCTATTGTCGAATGAAGAAATAAGATGCAAAGACATTATGAGACTTAAGGTAGCCAGTAAGGATGCAAAGATTAAAAAACCTACATAGTGAACATTTCCTTCCAACATGTATTTTTGAGGGATTTGGGAATATAATCGTTTCCTCCATTACCAGGAGAAGAGATCATCTTCTTGCTTGCCATTTTTGGTGTGTGGGAGTGGGAAAGGGGTAGGAATAGAAGAGAAATTGGTCTTTGACCAACTGATTTTCCCTTCAGTCCAGTTAATGAAATTAAAAGATGGAGAAGAAAGAGAGGAGGAAGGAGGAACCAAGGGATTATCTCCAACCTACAGTATTAGGATATCATCTCTTTGAAACTTTTGGCTGCAAATTATTTTGACAGTCATTCCAAGGAACTGTAGTTTATTGTAAGGAAAGATTATTGTAATTCTCACCATTCATATAATTGGTAGAAATGGATGGCTTGTATAAAGCAGCTAAAAACTTTAATAACTATTATCTCTGTAATGGTTTCAATTCAAGGAGAATTTATTGATTGTTTAGTAAATAGAAGAAATTGTGTTAGGAGCCAAGCCTTAAAAAGACAATGAAACAGTTCTTGCCTTCAAGGAGTTTATATCCAACTTCAAACTACATGAAACCTTGTAATATCACTGTAATATCAAGATCACTGCCTTTAAAATAAGAAGACCAGGATTTGAGTCTCAACTCTGCAACCTACTCACCATGTGACTTTGTCCAAGTTATTTAATTTCTTTAGATCTCAGTTTCTTTATTTGTAAAAGAGAGTTAATATTTGCACTATTGTGGGATCAGTCCAGGACAATTGTGAGGATCCAACATGAGAAAGAACTTTGTGACTCTAAATCAACAGAAAAAATTATTATTATATCAAATTAATCAATCTGTGTTTTTTATGTTCTTATTATGTATTAGACATTGTACTGATTTCTGGGAGTCTGATAAAGACAAAAATAAAGCAATCTATTCAAAGATATACAAGACTACACAATGGAATTAACAATACCTGCTATCCTGTGTGAATTATGAAAATGCATCATTTTAACTAATATTGGAGGAGAATGAATTGCTTTGGTTCTCCAGTAGGGGAACATCCCTACACCCTATCATCCAGAGCCCTCTTGAAGTTAAAAGATGCTGCCATATGCATTCTGTCTAGCTTTTGTCCAGAGAAGTCTGAGATAGTGCTGACCCTATGAGCTCTGAAAGTTTAGAATAACAACTACTAGAAGGTCTGGGAAAATAATCCATGCTAAGTTTTGCAGCCAGCGAGCCCAGAATTGAGGCTCTGCAAAGTGACCTTCTAGACTTAGACTAACAGAGTACAGATGGAAACTCGATCATCCATTAGCATTCTGAATTTGGAAGTGAACTTGGTGAAGTGAATTCCACAGAGAACTTGCACCATTTGAGTTCATTCTTCCCAGGGATCACAGTAGTATAGGAGAAAATGGTGAGGAGGATGTTGTGTTCTTGCTGTATCTTTAAAGTAAATATTCCTAGAGCCTAGTAGATAGGCAGGAGGCACAAAATTGTAGATAGAGAGGGCTGAAAATTCACTTCAGAAAATAGGAAAGAGTATGGAAATGGAGGAAGACCATCATCATTCACTAGGATTCCAAGCTGTGGCCACCTGATTCTGAGGGCAGGACTACCAATCCAGTTCTGCTTATAGCAGAAGAGAAGTGCAGTAGGGAAAGGAGCAGCTGGTTGTTTTGGAACTTTCTCATAAATGGGAGTGGAATGGAGAGGGGCACTTGGGAGGGGATCATGGAAGAAAGAGAGCCTTTAAATGCAGATGAGGCATTATTGATCAGAGAAATGCAAATTAAGACAACTCTGAGATACCACTACACACCTGTCAGATTGGCTAAGATGACAGGAAAAAATAATGATGAATGTTGGAGGGGATGTGGGAAAACAGGGACACTAATGCATTGTTGGTGGAGTTGTGAACGAATCCAACCATTCTGGAGAGCAATCTGGAATTATGCCCAAAAAATTATCAAATTATGCATACCCTTTGATCCAGCAGTGTTTCTATTGGGCTTATATCCCAAAGAAATACTAAAGAAGGGAAAGGGACCTGTATGTGCCAAAATGTTTGTAGCAGCCCTATTTGTAGTGGCTAGAAACTGGAAAATGAATGGATGCCCATCAATTGGAGAATGGCTGGGTAAATTGTGGTATATGAATGTTATGGAATATTATTGTTCTGTAAGAAATGACCAGCAGGATGAATACAGAGAGGACTGGCGAGACTTACATGAACTGATGCTAAGTGAAATGAGCACAACCAGGAGATCATTATACACTTCGACAACGATATTGTATGAGGACATATTTTGATGGAAGTGGATTTCTTTGACAAAGAGACCTAACTGAGTTTCAATTGATAAATGACGGACAAAAGCAGCTACACCCAAAGAAAGAACACTGGGAAACGAATGTGAACTACCTGCATTTTTGTTTTTCTTCCCGGGTTATTTATACCTTCTGAATCCAATTCTCCCTATGCAACAAGAGAACTGTTCGGTTCTGCAAACATATATTGTATCTAGGATATACTGCAACATATCCAACATATAAAGGACTGCTTGCCATCTAGGGGAGGGGGTGGAGGGAGGGAGGGGAAAAAAAATCGGAAAAGAAACGAGTGCAAGGGATAATGTTGTCAATATAAAGTAATCATTAAATAAAAATAAAATAAAATAAATGCAGATGAGGGACAAGATCACTGCTTTTAAATATTTGAAGGGGCTGCATACTGAAGAAGAGAGACACCTACTCTTCTTAGTAGTTTCAAAGAGAATATCTACAAGTAGAATGATAGCTGATGTCTATATATCTTTTCAAGGTTTGCAAAAGGATGTTATAGATATTGTGTCATTTGATCTTCAGAACAATCCTGTAGGAAGACACTGAAGAACACCATCTAGGTTTCCAGGTATGCAGTGAACTGATATTACTGTAGTAGAGAAATTATTTTTTCCACTTTACAGATAAGGAAATTGAGATTCAGAGAAATTCGCAGTTCTATAATCACTTAGCAAGTGAGTGTCAGAAGTGGGATGAGGACCTACATACTTTCAGACTTCAAATTCAGTAGTCTTCTACTGCTCTATATATTTCTTCTATGAGAATTACCAGAAGGCAGAATTTGAATTGATAGAATGAAGAAGAATCTAAAATTGAAACTACTTATAGGATATGAGTTCCCTATCACTAGAAGTGTTCAAGCAAGAGACAGATGCCCATAAAGAAATGAACCTCTTGGGACCCTATGATTCTCCAATTCTACGAGGTTTATATTTCCAGGTTACAAGACTCTCCCTAATACTGTTGCTTGGTGTTGGTGAAGAATTCATGGAATCCTAGAAGGAAAAGCGCCAGAATTTAGATGTTGAAGAAAGTTCCTATTGAAATAATGAAAACGATTCTTTTTTTAATTGATCCTATTTAAAATTAATTGATTTTGTCCTATAACTGTCTAAGTCATGATTCTTTATCTCTGAACATAATTCTGAAATTCATCTGACTTGTAATGAGTTAAATTTAGAAACCATGTTCTCCTGTCAATCACTGTTCTATTCTTATGTCAAGGAAATCTGTTATACTTGTAGGATACAAGTGGACACCAGGAAGTCTGATTTAATATTTTACACAATCAAGCTTTCCTTCATGTGTGGTGATATGGGACCTGTCTGTAGCTGCTGGAGGTCTTACTCAGACCTGTAGAATGAATCTCTTCAAGTGAGAGGATGATGATGATGATGATGATGCAAGGAGACTGAGAGGCAGTTGCTGTTCTCTGACCTCTCTCCTCTCCCCTTTTGTCTCCAATTTATTTCATTACCAATCCACAAGGAACATTTGCAAAGGCTGCTTTGTAACTCTTTCAAGTGTTATGATTCATAGCTGTGGAGGCTCTCAGAGAATTTGCCTGTCCCTTCACTTAGGCATGGTCCTTTACATTCATGGATGTATGGTTTGTTATCCAAAAATATGTGGTTTGCTATTCCTGTCCTTGCAAATGTAGCTGGACTCAAATAATGAAGATTTCTTAGTCAAGAAAGGAAAGAGGGGGTTGTTGCTAGTTCTTTTTCCCTATTTCCATCTAATCATATTTTCTTCCTCTCATGATGCTAATCTTCCTAGTTTCCATACTCTCCGAAATTAAAAAAGTGATGTTAATCCCATAATTGGGACATAACTTTGCTGGGAAAGCTGAGCTCCTATTGACTGGCAAATTCTCATTTTTACTAATAAATCGATCATCCTCAGAATTTTTTGCTTCAATCTACCTTAAATTTTTAACTGTTATAACTTGTCAACCCTAAGGAACCTTGGAGGAAGGAAGTTGATTTCCAGCATAGCTTCTTGGAGGGAATTTCCCTTTAAGAAGTCTCAGATGAGATTTTCCACCCAGAAATTTCTCTAAGAACAGTACCAGGATTGGATTCCTCCCTCCCCACTCCCTGACTCCCCATATACACACCTCAGTTCCAGCTTTCAAAGTAAAGTACCTCATACTGTTAGGAAAAGTACAATTTTAATTGCTTATCTTAAAGTCCTGTTTGTGTTTAAGTGTGACTGTTAAACAGTATTTGATAATAGTAAACCTAGAAATCATAATTAGGGACTAAAATATCTAGGGAAATATCTTTTTCTTTTTAAAGAGATCCTGCTTTCCCACTGGAAACAGTGCTAACAATTTATATCTCTTTAGAGAAGTACTATGATATCTTGTTTGATCACAAGGAAAAGAATGTCTATTCCTTCTATTATTTTAGAAGAGAGTAACATATGAACTACCCTGTGTTACCTCAAAGGGAAATACAATTTTACTTAGGTTTATTATTTAATTTGTGACTAAAACCTATGTAGTGCATGTCCTGAAGTGTAAGCAATTGTAGACAGCTCCTTTGAGATATACACTGCTTTCTATATACAATTTAAGATTAAGTACTTAGTATGTGTACATATCCCATCGCAAGACTTTTAATTTTGGTTCCAATTGAAATTTAATAAACATCCTTTGCAAGTCCATTTGTATAGCCAATGACTTTAGGAATAAAAGTCAGCTGCTTACAAAAAGGGTTGATAGATAATATATAAAACTATATTATATATATAAACTAAATGTTATATATACAAGCTGGTACTTTAGAATGTTAATATTTAGCTTTTTATTTGAATTTCTTAAATATATCAATGCAACAATTGGCTTATTTATGTCACAAAGCAGTTATAAGTAGCAAAACTTAAATTTTCCCTTTGTGAGGTTTAAATCTGAAATGAAATACATAAACACCAGTCTTAAAAAGTTAAGTGATAATGTAATCAATGCCAATTTAGAAAATCACTCTTAAATTTAACTTACATATCTACTTTGGTAAATGTTAAACCTTCGATTTAAAGGACTCATTTCACAAATCAGATCCTTATAAATTCTTTTTAAGTTTTTCTTTAGCCTGTTGTTGGCAGTGTCTATGTCAAGTACAAGGTTTAGATAAAGCTAGAAACAGCAAGGGATATGTAAAACATTTTTTGAAATTTCAAGTGAATTATGGGTTTCTAAATTGATTTTCTTTTTTTATAGCCCTTTTGTTAATGGAATTAGTACCATAGGCTTGAACTGCTTTTCACCACATGAACTAATTTTATTGAAAAAAGCAGAATTTAAGAATTTCTGCTAAATTGTGTTGAAATTGTGTGCAGATTTTAACAAAATTACCTAGGGATCTTTGCAAGTAACTTGGAATCAGAACAGTAAATCTATTTAAGAAGATTCCCCTTCAGGGCCATCTTAGAATAAGATATATTCCAGAATGTCCCAAAAAAAAAGTTTCCAGAGATATCTAAGATCCAAGATGAAGTGAGCTGATTAAAAAGACATTGGGAGTGGATTCTCAGGCTACAGGAAGTCTTGATGTTAGTTAATATTTATGATCATATTTTTTTTAATTTCACAATATCCGTGATGCTGAGGTTTCTTGATTATGTTAGTGGCATGTAAATTTCCCCTTGAAATTAGTCCATGATTTTAGATATTCTTACTAGACTTGTGCTATGAGTGATCAATTTTGTTGTTTTTACAATAATTAGTCAGTAGAAATTATGACAAGCCTATATAAGATCCAAGAATTTATAGTAGAAATACACCTCCCACAGGTCACCTCTGGTGGAATCCCACCTTTCAGTTCACTTGGCTACAGAGAAACAGCTTATTAGCCACTGTTGGTAAATGGAAATATATTGCTTACTATTTTATAATCTTTCTTAGACTTTGCATTAATTTCTGTATTTAAGCCTATTCTGAAGTTGCATCACAAAACTTGACATCAGTATGTACTGTTAAAAATGACAGTGTTAAAAAGTTTAATGAATTAGCCTCTAAACAAGTATAGAACAAAGGGGGAAGTAGAAATAACTAATCTGTCTTTTAATTAATTTCAATTAATTTTAATTCGATCTGTCTAATTAATTAGATCTTTCTTAATTGAACCTATTTATAATTGATTTATTTTGTCCTGTAATTGTTTAAATCATGATTTTGCATCTCTGAATTTGATTCAGAAATTTAGTTAGCTTGTATTAAGTTAAGAAATCTAGCCCTTCTGTCAATCACTGTTGTATTCTCATGTCAAGGAAATCTGCAACACTTGAAGAATGCAGGTGTATCCCAGGGAGTCCAATCTAGTATCTTGACTATCTTCTATCTAAACTAAACTATCCTTCATGAATATCTAGTTTGTTATCCAAAGATGTCTGGTTTTCTATCTCTATCTTTGCAGATTCAGTTGGACTCCAACAATGAACAATTCTTAGTTCAAGGAGGGAAGGAGAGGGTTGTTGCTGGCCCTTTTCCCCTATTTCCATCTAATCAGATGTTCTTCTATCCATGATGCTAACCTTCCTATTTTTTTCACTACTGTATAAACTATGAGTAATCACTATGTAATCCAAGAGCCATTTTTTTCTCTGGACCTGGCCATTTCAATCAAATCAAGAGTTTGGATTAATTAAATTAAATAATATAATAATATTAAATAATAAATTTCTAGATTCTATTAGTGTATTCGGGTATACTGGAGTCATATTGTACAGCCTGATAAAAGATATCTGTTAAGTCTACAACTTGAAAATCAGCAAATGTTACAAATTAGGGCTTGATATATTGTTTTGCAAATTGACTATATTTAAAGAAGTGACAAAATATTAATAAAGAAGATTAAAGTTAAAAGTATATCTTTGGACATGTTTTTCCCCCAGAGTGCTAGTTGTTAAATATTTGCCAACACAGAGCTAATTAAATGATTTATTAGAATTTTAGCATTGAAAAAAGACTTCAAGGGATAAAAATAGACTTTAGAACTAGAAGGGGCCATAGAAAAGAACTATCCCTTTTCCATAGATAAGGGAATAAAACCCAGAGAAGTGAGGTAACTTGGCTCCTTCACACAGGTTCAAAGTTAAGTCCTTCAGATCTAGTTATCAGTTCTGTCTAACATGGGATTCTCCAGCAGTCCTTATGGGAGGTGGGGGTAGTGGGGAAGATGTGAGGGAAGGGGAGGAGAGGGGGAGTTAATGGATTAAAAACTCAGTATGATTTCACAGTGTGACCCAACAAGCAAAATAGAACACAAAAAACAAGTAACTCAACCTCAAACTATTTTATTTACAGCAACAGTGTCCAGGACAGAAATGATAGACCCACCAGACTCTGCCCTCGTCAGACCTGGAAATTGGAGTTCAGTTCTGGGATTGGCATTTGGGGAAAGACTTTTGATAAACAACAGACCATCCAAGGAATGATGGACAAAATGGTAGAAAACTGGAGACCATGGGAGAAACTTCTGAAAGAACTGGGAATGGCTAGTCTGAAGAAGATTAAGATTTAAGCATCATCTCTGTCTTCAAATATTTCAAATATTCTCATGTATTCAATTTTTTTTTGCTTATTCCCAGAAAGTAGAAAACAATTGGGAAAGGAGAGGAGTTGCAAATAGACAGATTTAGACTTAAAGAAAAATTTCTTGATTAGTAGTGGTTCCAAAATGGAAAGGATAGCCTTAGGAAGCAGTGGGTTCTGCTCTTCACTGGAAGTATCTAAGCAGAATCTAGATTATTCCTTAATAGTGTTGGAAAGAGAATTCCCATTCAAAGATAGTTTGGGCTCCACAATATCCAAGATTTCTGTAAACTCTAAGTATCTATGATCCTGTGTTTTGGTTACTCTCACTTAAAGAGTCAGGCTGAAAGGGAATTTATTACCAGCCACTTCTGTCCTCCTCCATTCAATTACATGATCTTCCTAAGGCTTCGGTCTGACCATGCTATCCCTCTACTCGATAAATTCTAGTGGCTGACTTTTAGTTCCAGGATCAAGTATAAAATTATTTGGCATTTAGAGAGTTTCATTACCTGACCTCCTCCTACCTTTCCAGGTTTTTGTTACACCATGTTTGTTTACATGTATTCTGTGATCCAATGACACTGGCTGTTCATCTGTTCTTTACTCAAGATGCTTCATCTCTGGACTTCAGACATTTTCACTGGCTGTTCTCCATACTTGAAATGTTCTGCCCTCCTTCTGATGTCCCTGACTCCTATAAGTGCCCAATAAAATCCCCAATTTTCTACAAGAAGCTTTTCTTCATTTTCCTCAATATTAATGCTTTCCCTCAGTTGATTATCTCCAATTTATCTCATATATATCTTGTTTGTACACAGTTATTTACATATTGTTTTCTCCATTTGAGTGGGAGTGCCATGAGAGAACAGAGATTATTTCTAGCTTTATAATTGTCAATAATGTAATTGTTAATAAATAATTGTTAAATTGACTTACATTCTAAAAGAAGAAACAATGTACATAGGGGAGTAGAGAGGATAATAATAATAATTTCATTACTATGATTATTATATTAATAATCAATACTATGTAAATCCTAAAAACTCTCTATAAAAGCTAATTATCTTTATTATAACTAGTGATTATATAGCACTTTAAGATTTGCTAAGCGCTTTACAAATACTATCTCATTTTATCCTCATAACAACCCTGGAAGATAGATGTTATTATTATCCTAATTTTACAGTTGAGGAAAAGGAGGGAAAGATAGGTTAAGTGGATTACCCATGGTCACATATCTAGTAAGTGTAAGAGGATGGATTTTAACTCAGATCCTCTTGACTCTAGAACCTGTGTTATATCTATTGAACCATTTTGTATACTTTATATTATAGTTTAGGACAATTATCTTATATGAAGAAAGAACTTAATAATTGCTTATGGACTATCTGACTGACAACCAACCACCATTTCTCTTTTTATGATACTTAAATGTTTGAAAAGTGTTTTCTTTGCATCTTTTTATATCTTTTGAATTTAATAGTATTTTGTTTTTTCTCAAATATATATAAAGGTAGTTTTCAACATTCATTTCTGGTAAAATTTTGAGTTCTACATTTTTCTCCCTCCCTTTCTTGTCTCCCCCCTTTCCCCAAGATAGAAGGTAATCTGATATAAGTTATGCATCTATAATCATGTTAAATATATTTCCATATTATTCATGTTGTAAAAGAAGAATCAGAATCCAAAAAGGAAAAACCATAAGAAAGAAAAAACAAAGAAAAGGAAAATAATATTTTCTTATCTGCTTTCAGACTCCCTAGTTCTTTCTCTGAATGGGAAGAGCATTTTTCATCATGAGTCTTTTGGAATGGTTTTGGATCATTGTTTAAATGAAAAGAGCTAAATCTATACTAGTTGATCATCCCTCAATGTTGCTTTTACTAATTACAATGTTCTCCTTGATCTGCTCACTTCACACAGCATCAGTTCATGTAAGTCTTTCCAGGTTTTTCTGAAATCCACCTGCTCATTGTTTCTTATAAGAAACAATAGTATTTCCTTACATTCATATACCACAACTTATTCAGTCATTCCCCAATTGATGGTTATCCTCACAATTTCCAATTCTTTGCCACCACAAAAAGAACTGCTATAAACATTTTTGTACTTGTGGGTCCTTTTCCCTTTTTCATGATCTCTTTGAGATATGGATCTAGTAGTGGTATTGCTGTATCAAAGGGTATGCTCAGTTTTATTGCTCTTAGGCATAGTTCCAAATTACTCTTCAGAATGGACCAACCATCATTTCTTACTCCTTTCTCCTACTCCTATACCCTGGCACCCTATTCCACTTCAGGGCAATTCTAAAAGTCAGGTAATTTTTCCTTGTGTTGACATAAAATCTCCAATCTTTTACCTTCCTTGCTAGTTTGCCCTCCATGATCAAGCAAAACAAATTGAATCACTCTTTCGGATGACTAACTCATAAACATTTGAAGATGGTTACCAGATGTCCCTCATCCTCTCCATTCCAAAACATTTCTTTCAACAGTTCTTTGATTCTGAATCACCATCCCCCACCTGAATGATCTCTCTGTCTACTTTGCTTTGACAATACTGCTCCTAATATGTGGCACTCAGAGCTGAAAACAATGCTCTAAAAGTTGTCTGACCTGGACAGAGTGCTGAGGGCTGCTGGATTCCCTAATTCTGGACACCACACTTCTATTAAGACATGCTAGGTTTTCATCACTTTTTGGCAACTGTCTCAATCACACTGCTAACTCATACTGAGCTCAAATGCCACTAGAATGATCTCTAAATCTCTTTCATTAAAATGATTCTATTTCCTAGAAGGTGTGTGTGGTCACTGTACCTCATAATATTTTAAATAATATAACAGACCACAGAGCAAATAAAATGAGCCTTGGGCAAAATTAATTATTAGAAAATATTTCTTCTTTATTCTTCTTTAACTATCATTTACTCTCCAATCCCATCAATTATTAAACATACATTAAAAATACAATCGGGACAGCTAGGTGGCACAGTGAATAGAGCATCAACCTTGGAATCAGGAGGACCTGAGTTCAAATCTAGCCTCAGACGCTTGATACTTGACATTTAGTTGCTGTGTGACCAAGAGCAAAGCATTTAACCCCAACTGCCTCTGGGGGAAATTTTTTTGTAAGTCTTCCAGGCACTGTGCTAAGCCTGGAAGTACCAAGAAAGGCAAAAGACAGCCCCTCCCCTCACAAAGTCATATTCTGATGTAAGAAGACAAAACATAAAGAAAAGTTGAAAAGAGGAAGGGGAAAGGTATCAAAGGAGCGGGAGAGGGAAAGAGGAAAGCCAGGCACTGATGATAAAGGTGGGTGGGAAATAAAAAATTATCTGCCCTGGAAAAACCTTTCTACCTTCTATCCTTCCTTCCTTCCTTCCTTCCTTCCTTCCTTCCTTCCTTCCTTCCTTTCTTTCTTCCTTTCTTCCTTTCTTTCTTCCTTCTTTCCTTCCCTTTCTTTCCTTTCTTCCTTCCTTCCTTCCTTCCTTTCTTCCTTCCTTTCTTTCTTCCTTTCTTCCCTTTCTTCCTCCCTTTCTTCCTTCTTTTCTTCCTTCCTTCCTTCCTTCTTTCCTTTCTTCCTTCCTTCCTTCCTTCTTTCCTTTCTTCCTTCCTTCCTTCCTTCCTTCTTTCTTTCTTCTTTCTTTCTTTCTTTCTTTCTTTCTTTCTTTCTTTCTTTCTTTCTTTCTTTCTTTCTTTCTTTCTTTCTTTCTTTCTTTCTCTGAGGCAATTGGGGTTTAGTGATTTGCCCAGGATCACATGGCTAGGAAGTGTTAAGTATATGAGGTCAAATTTGAACTCAGGGACGCCTGACTTCAGGGCTGAAACCTTTCTTTAAAAAGGATCTAAAAAGAGCTCTCCACTCTCTTCAATAAGAAAGGAGAAAGTTCAGAGGAAGGGGATACAGATGAAGCATGAGTTCTTGAGTTGATATGATGAGGTCGTACCACAACTTGTTGAGTTATTCTCCAAATGAGGGGCATCTGCTCAATTTTCAATTCTTGGTCACAACAAAAAGAGCTTCTACAAACCTTTTTGCACATATGAGTCTTTTTCCTTTTTTTATGATCTCTTTGGGATATAGACCTAGTAGAGATACTGCTGAATCAAAGAGTATACACATTTTTATAACCTTTTGAGTATAGTTCAAAATTGCTCTACAGAATAGTGAATCAATTCACAACTCCACCAAAAAATGCATTAATGTCTCCTTATATCAAGGATATTTGACAAGGAGTTGGGGCCATTTAATTCCTCTGTATACATCCCTATCTCCATATAAAAATGAACCTGGTCAACAGGGCAATGTGTGGTAATTATGTGGTCTAGAGAAATTCACCATTCTGAAAGTCCGACATATGGATGGTACTTTTATACTCTTGGATGATCAGGAAATTGTAGCAAAAGAAGCAGAGTTTAATCAAGTTCAAAGGACAGCTTTGTTCTCTTTTAGGGAAAATTGCTCCCTACTTCCCCAGGGAAATGGGAATCCTTAGGATGGTTCTTGAGAGAAAAATGTTGGTGATCTAGAATCTCTACATCTGAGAAGGCCACATGCATTAGAAGAAAGAAAGAAAAAATGTGGCATTAGTCGTATGCCCAGTAAGGGAATAAAGAGTTGTTAAAGAAAATTGGCAAAGTCTCTAGTGAACTGTTCTTGGAGGAAAGTTCAATGTTTCTCCATCGGGGTCTAATAGAATTCTCCCGTTGGGAGGGCCAGGGTTTTTACTGCTTCCTCTCTTCCTTTTCCTTTTCCTTTCCTTCCCAACCTTACCCCTCCAAAGCCTGGTCATATGTTATGCCACCTGGAAGGCATGAGTGGCAGCCAGCAAGAAATTGGACCTGTCTGAGAGTGACGCCAGGCCCAAGAGAGAATAAGGAAGAGAGCCAAAGGCCTCTGGCTATTTCTATCTCTTCATACATTCCATGTCTGTCTTGCAAGGTCCCCTAATGCCAAATTTGAAATCTGCAGAGCTCATTCACGAGAGCAGAAAGGGAGGTCAGACAGGGAATGGACATCGCCTACCCTCACTCTACCCCACCCCCTGCCCCACCTCCTGACACACCCCCGGCATGCCGCCATCACCACTCTAAGATAGCAGGGGCCCAGTACATGACAGAGAAAGGTCAGTTGACTTAAATAGCTGCAGGATCTATGATACTAACACTTTCTTAGCCTACCAGAGCGGATTTGGATGAGGGAAGGTGATAATTCCATGATTTCATCTAAATATGTGAGCCTAGATTTAGGTCTCCTGGAACCTAGCTAAAGGAGCCAGAAGCTGGAGTGTCCATGAGGGGAGATTACTGTTTATACTGTTATATAAGGGGACAAGATTTCTTTATTCAGCAGGAACAGCCAGTGACTCCTCACAGATTCTGGGCCACAAGTCATTAAGGAATGCCAAATTTTGAATTATGGGGACATTCAAAAGTCATAGATTTGGGACCTCTCCTTAAGAAACAACTTCAAAAGAATGACTACACTGATCAGTTCCCAGGAATAGGATCCTGGGCATCTCATTCCCCTTCTTAGTAGTTCTTCACACAATTGCCAGAATAATAACAATTTTTAATCATGATACCTCCCTGTTCAAGCTCCCTATCATTTATAGAACCAACTGCAACCTCCTTATCCAGGGATTTAGAGCCTTTCACAATTTGGCACCAACTATACCTTTCCAGTTTTATTTCATACTACACTAATGCTTTCAAATGGTGGTGATATGCTTCTAAAAGTGCGTAGAATACAAGGTGAAAAATTGGTGAGCAGAAGAATGAGTCTGTCCTCGCTGTTGATGAGCAGTACTTACTGGTTCCCAACTTCAGTTTGATTTTCTCTTTAAAGAAAGCCCTTCAGAAGATTATAAAACCATGCATACTCTTTGATTTAGCAATATCACTACTGGATTCATATCCCAAAAGAGAGTGAAAAAACTGTAAAAAGGAAAAGGACCTTTATGTATAAAAATAGTTATAATAGCCCTTTGCTGGTGACAAAGGATTGAAAACTGAGGAGATGCCTATCAATTGGGGAACAAATTGTGGTATGGAATTATGATGTAATACTAATTGTGCTAGCAGAAATGATGAGCAGACTGTTCTCAGAAAAACCTGACTTACGTGAATTCATACAAAATGAAATGAACTGTGTACAAAGTAACAGCAATATTGTAAGATGACTAACTGTGAATAACTTAGTTATTCTCAGCAATACAATGATCCAAAACAATTCTGAAGAAATAAAAATCCTATGCTTCCCCAGAGAAGGTGTCTGAATGTAGACTAAAGCATACTTTTTTTTTTGCCTTCTTTTTCTTGAGGTTTTTGCTTATTTATTTTGGTTTGGGGTTTTTTGTTGAGTTTCTTTTTTGTGGGGGGGTCTCTGTTTTCTTTCAAAACATGATCATTCTAGAAATGTTTTGCATGAGTACACATGTATAACCTGTATGAAATGGCTCTCCTTTTTAATGAGAGGGGGAAGAGAGAGGGAGAAAGGGAGAGAATTTGGAACTCAAAGGAAGTTCTCTTGGCTTTAGGGCTGATGCTCTGCACACTTCACCACCTAGCTGCCCCTTCTTTCAAACTTGATGTAGGAAGAACAAAAGAAATGAAAGGTACCTGAAGCAGATGGCCTCAGAAGAACTAATCAGCTTTCCTCCTCTTTAGTTTTAGTTGTGCCTAGGTTTTGATCTGGATTCATTTGGTCTTCCTATGTTTGAGAAGCTGTAAAACATGAATCACTAATAACTCTTGTTGCTCTGAACTCCCAGTTTTACTGTAGCATACTACATTCTTTAGTAAAGATAATTTAATAAAATTATAACTAATATCTTCCTCTCTTCCTTTTCCTTTTTCTTCCCTTCCCAACCTCACTCCTCCAAAGCCTGGTCATATGTTATGCCACCTGGAAGGCATGAGTGGCAGCCAGCAAGATATTCTTGCCACCCATTTTGCCCCACTCTGTGGGCAATATTTTCCCCAAGGATAAACATAAACCAATAATTTATTACACAATTACTTTATCTTAGAGAAACTTTTCTTTTAAAATGGATGATAAAACAGAAATCGAACACTCAAAAAGGACTTATCATTTCCTAGAACAGGCGTTCTTAATCTAGGGTCTGTGAACTTATGTTTATTTTTTTCTTATTTTGATAACTGTATTTCAATATCATACATTTCCTTTGTAATCCTATACAATTTGTTTTTTGCATGTAAAAATATTATTCTAAAAGGAGTTCTGTAGGCTTCACAACATTGCCAAAGGGGTCCATGACCCCAAAAAGATTAAAAAGCCTTAATCCTGAGAGAATGGGAGGATGGGGGAAAGGCAGAAGAGTGGCCTTTGCCAAATTCTATCTCCATAACTCTGTGGGTATAGCATTCTGCATAAGTTGCTTGGTCATAAGAGATTTTGACAAGGATAGCAATAGTCCTTGCTTTATCACTTAATTTCTCCTGCTCTGTTCTCAACTGAGCTAGCTCATTTTGATTCCCTGAAGCAGAGACATGGCTAGGAAGTAACATTGCAGATCTAGATCCCGGCTAGAGTTAGTGAATGCTCCTCAACAATCAGAAGGCCAGTGGACTGCAACAGAAGTTTAGAGTGCTTCTTAGAATGTTGGAGGTGAAGGCTGGAGCACAAGGAACATGGGCTCAAGTTTGAATCTCTCATTTGCCACTTAGTATTGTTTTGGCCTTTGTATAAATCTCTGAGCCTCAATTTCTTTATCAATAAAATGAAGGGTTCCAGCTCTAACTATGTAATGCTATTTCCCCAACTCCCTCAGTTGAAAATGTATCTCCCTCCTCAGATATTCTTAGGACACTTGTCCTCCAAGTACTTGTCACATTCTGTCCTGTAGCATGCTGGCTTATGTGTGTATCACTTACCTCCTTTTTAGATTGTAAATTCAAGATAAGGGATTATGCTATTTTTTAATCATTTCATCCTCAGGGCCACTATAAAGCCTTACATCTTGCTGAAGTGAATTTAAAATTCATTGAACTGACAACTCCTCAGGAAGCTGTAAACTGAGAATGTTCATAGATTCATAAAATTTAAGAACTGGCAATCATCTTGAAGACTACATGGTATGGTAAGAAGAATTCTGCCTCTGATGCTTTCTACTTGTGGAGTATCCTTCCCTGGCCTGTTTTCTCATCTATAAAATGGGTTAAGACTAGAATATCTCTAATAGTTCTTCCAGCTCTCAGTCTGTCATCGTGATAACCTGGTTTATTTTTAATAATTTTTATGGATTATTTTTCAGGTATGAATGGACAAGATGTCCACTGAGGATATTTCCAATTATAGGACTCTGTGAATTAGCAAATGGAAAAACAAAGTTCTGAATCCAGTAGGAGAAAAAGTGAAGTGCCATGTACAAAAAAACTCTTATGTTCCTCTGAGTTTCTAGGTCTCCTAGGAAGGTGCTATTTTGTTTTCATGTGTGGTTTGGAACTCAAAGTGGTTTGGTTAAGGTGGTTGGGATGTTTGCGGAAGGGAAGGGCCAGGGGACTTAAAAGATTGGTACTTAGCTCCCAAAGGAAAGAAACATTCAACAGTTCTGTTCCAGCCCTGCTCTGCTCAACTCAACTCATCTCTGCTTTCAGGAAACATTGTTCAAATATCGCTGGAACAAGTCCTTTCACATAAAGACCAAGGGATAAGAATTTTTAAAAATATATATGTATGACATAATTGGCCTTAAGTGCCTGGGTCAAGCCTTATATTTCACTGTTCTCCAATATCCCTTTATGTAATGCTATTCATCGATTCTGCATTCCAGCTGTCTGCCTTGCAAAAACAAGATTCTGACATATAAGGAACCTTTCAGGGAACCATCTGGCTTCAGTGGAAATTTGTATATGGTCCCCTGAAATGGACCTAAGCCCCTAAGACATTCATTTTCTTATCTGGGGAGAAAAGAAAGAAGGAGCAAGAGCAGGAGAAATAGAAAGAAAACAAAAAGAAGAAAAAGGAGAAGAAGAAGGAGAAAAAGAAAAAAGAGGAAGATGAGGAGGAGGAGAAGGAAGAGAAAGAGAAGGGGGAGAAGGAAAAGGGAAGAAAGAAGAGGAGAAGGAAAAGGAGAGGGAGAGGGAGAAGAAGAGAGAGAAGAAGAGAGAGGAAAGGGAGAGAGAAGAGAAGAAGGTGAAAGAGGAGAAGGAAGAGAAAGAGAAGGGGGAGAAGGAAAAGGGAAGAAAGAGGAGGAGAAGGAAAAGGAGAGGGAGAGGGAGAAGAAGAGAGAGGAAAGGGAGAGAGAAGAGAAGAAGGTGAAAGAGGAGAAGGAAGAGGAGAACAAAAACAAGTATCAAACTAAAATAGAAATGGGGATCACCAAACATACATAATGATCTCTGCTGATGCATTTTGACTTGGAGAATCATATATTAACATTATCAATATTCTATTCTATTTTATTAAATATTTTCCAATTACATTTTAATCTGAGTACCACTTTAATTCCAAGAATTTGATCCCATGTTTGAAATCTTAAATACACATTATTTTAACATTTTAAAACATTAGGCACTTCACTTTAACTGAAAATGTTTAAGTTTTCTGCTAGCAGCATAAACTACCTAATTGTCAAAATATATTTCATCTATTAATATGAAAGAATTTATATAGAAAAGACTTAGGTTGGGCTATGGAAGGGAAAGAAACAAGCTTTTATTAAGTTATTGCTGTCCTTTGTTTTCAAAGATGACCAAAATGACATCACTATGTTAGAGCTGAGTTATGGTGTGTCTGAGCAATACGAGCTCAGAATGCTGTGTCACAGGTTGGACATAAATGATCCATATGAACATTTGAGGTAGCTTCTCTAGTTTTGTGTATTTTACACTTTCTTTGGGTTATTTCAATTCGGTTTTGCTCATATAGCACAGCACCATCTCTGAGGAAGGCACACCATGCTGGGCAGTCCTGTGCCAAGGTCTCCCACGTCATACAATCGATTCTAAAGTTCTTAAAAGATACCTTGAGAGTGTCCTTGTATCGCTTTTTCCGACCTCTTTGTGAGCATTTGTCCTTTGTGAATTCTCCATAAAATATTTTTTTGGGGGGGCAAGCATACATTTGGCATTTGAACAGTGTAATCAGCCCAACAAAGTTGTGCTTTCTGCAATAGAATTGGAATGCTTGGCAGTTATTTCTTGTACCTACTATTTGTCAAGCACAGTGTCAAGAGTTTTATACAAATATTATCTCATTTGATAAAAGGGACAATATATATTAATAGGCCAGTTTTGATTTTTAAAAAGTCAACCACAAAAATATTTTCAACTATTAAAGAAAAAATATGCAATCAATCTCTATTTGTTAACTTGGAGAACAAGCAGCTAACAGATCTATTTTCATTTTTAACTAGAGATAGTCTATGTTTTTGAAGGAGCCAAAGGTATTATTGAAATAGTGAAGTTCTAGATGCTCTTCCAACCCATACGAGATGGTCAGATTCCCAGAATAAGATTGATTATTCCTCCCTTTTGGGATCCTAGGAGTACTTTTGAAACTCATGCATCCTGTCTTCTCTATTGCCTTTGACTCAAACCCCCATTCTAGTTTATTCTTCCCACTTTTTATAGCCAATGAGATTATTCCAAAGGAGAAAGTGAGGCTAGTGATTTTGTTCTGCCCTTCCTCATTTAAAACCAATTTACTTACATGTAAAGGTATTACCTCTCTGGAGTTGTGGTAGTCTTTGGGAAGGAAGGACAAACAATAATCTCTGTGAGTAGGAATAGGAGCTGGCCCATTAGAGACCCAACTGAAACTGGCCAGTTGAACAACATAGCTCCTTTCTTTTCTTTCTTCTTTCTCTTTGCTTCTCTCAGTCTACATGGGGTAATATACCCTTACTTGCAGAGGGCTATCCCCAAAAGAATATAAATTTTGATCAAAAACCTTACAAGGTATCTTGGAGTTTATAGGCTAGGACAGTGGTTCTCAAAGTATGGTCTAAAGAATCCTGGGGATCTCTGAAACCCTTTTAGAGGGTCTACAAATTCAAAAATAGTTTTTATTTCCAATGTGGTAAATGTCTATAAATATAACCCAGAAAAACATAAATGCTTTGGAGAGATCCTCAATAACTTTTAATAGGATAAAGATACTGAAAACAAAAGTTTGAGAACCACTGGGCTAGGACAAAGTTTTAGGAATCTTGCTCTCATAGATGGATCAACTAAGGTCCCAGACTAAGCCCCTCATGATCATTTTTGGGCTTAGATTGGCTCAGAGTGAAGGTAAATAGCAATTGCTTCTGTTTTAGCTAAAGACCCTCAGGATTTTCCCCTCTACACTGATTTTTTTGTCTATGTAAAACAAACTATTCCCGGTCTCATTTCCTATTTAACCTTAATCATTGATTAGGCTTTGTCTCAGTTAAACAAACCTTTTAAAGACCTTAGCTTTAAAAGGCCAAGATCTCTCTATGCATCTCGGACCATCTCTCATCCTGATTTATATTTTGCCATTGGATCCACATGTTTGTAGAAGAGAAAGAGAGCCTGGTGATTTTGCATAGCCCTCCTTCATTTAATTCCAATTCATTTGTAAGTCATAATATCGCCTCGTCTGATATAATGGTCCTCTTCCAGGAATATAAACAGCAACAGCCAGTGATTAGTATTCAACTATCATTTAATCTAGGAATACCAATTTGTTTTTACAAAGGAATATTTATTGAGAAAATATATTTATAACAAGTATAAATGATTCTCCTTTTACCTCTGCCAATAGCTGGGAATACACACTTTCTATGCTACCTCTTCCATCCCTGGAGAGAGCAGGTTTAGTTTTAAAGAAGGTCCCTTAAAGTATTCTGTCCACCAAACTTGTTCCAAAATGTGGCATATAGGGGCAGCCAGGTAATGCAGTAGATAGCACACCAGCCCTGAAGTCAGGAGAACCTGAGTTCAAATTTGACCTCTGATACTTAACACTTCCTAGCTGGGTGATTCTGGGCAAGTCACGTAACCACAATTACTTCAGCAAAAAAATTCTTTTTTTAAAATGTGGCAGATAGCCAATGATAAGTTGTTATTGCTGCCTTTTAGCTGCTTTTACTCCACTGTTATACTGGGTCACCTAGGTCTCGGGTCCTCATCAGGCTTGGCTGTTCAGAAAATCTGACATGAATTCTAATTCCAGCTCCAAGACCTTTGTCTCTTGCTCTCTTGACCTTTGGAAGCTAACAATCACATCTAAGTCTAATACACTTTCACTTCAGAAAGAAAAGAAGAAACCCAAAAAGGAAAAAAAAAAAACTTTATAGGAAAGAAGGAAATAAGCATTTATGCAATGACTAATATGTACCAGGCGTTGGGCTAAATATTTTAGGTAGGTGCTACTATTATAGCTCCCTTTTACCACTGAGAAAACAGAAGCAAACAAGTTAAGTGATTTTTTCTCTCAGTGACACAGCTATTAAGTATCTGATGCTGAACATGAACTCAGGTCTTTTTGATTCTCACCCAATGCTTTAACCACCTAGCAACCCAGCTGCCTCCAATTGTTCCACAGTGTCCAGTTGTCAATGCTGGTTTGTAGGACCAGAGGCTGTATTTTTTTCTCCCTGGAACCAGACAGGTTTCAAAAATACCTAACTGTGATATCTCCTAGTCAAAGAGATGGAGAGAAAGGGAGGGACTGATTTATGAAGTCCTGACTCGCCTAACATTCATCATGAAAGCTTTTCATTTGGAAGATTTTAGCAAAAAGGGGAGTATGGGAAGAAGTATGTCTAAAGTAGACACAGTCTGCTGTGAGAAAAGCTAGGACCTTCCTCTCTACTCCCTACTAGATCTTACTTCAGACAATTTCTCCTTGGAGAAAAATCCAGTCTTGCTTATTGTTCTCTATAATTTTGCCACAGTCTCAGTTACTTAACAGTAGAATACAGATCATTGACTCATTGATCCTTACTAATTAGGTGACCTTGGACGAAGTCAATAAACTCTCCTGTACCTCAGTTTCCTCATCTGCAAAATGGAAGGATTCAACTCTTAAATGGCTCCCAAAGTCCCTTCCAAGCTTAATTCTTCAGTCTTATGCCCATTCACAAATTTATCATCCCCATCTGAGTCTGATCTCAGCTAAAAGAGACCAAAAGGTCATCTATAAAAGTAAATTGTCCCACATCACACAGTGAATTCAAAGCAAAACTAGGCTTTGAAACCTAAGTGGTCTAATCCCCTTTCCAGTACATAATATTATCTTCCATCTACAAAGTCAGCATTATCAACAACCATTCTATTTGCCAAGGACAAATCAGTCCTACTTATTCCTTGCTTAGGTCCTTCACCCATTTGATATGTGGTGATATCTATCAGTGGAGACTGAGAATATCACGTCTCGACACTGTTGTCTCCATGGAATAATTGGCACTGCTCGCTCCATTTTGTATTATATCGGCAGTGCTGATGTCACAGTTACTGAAGAAGCAGGAAAGAAAGCCCTTACCACCGAAGTCCTTGACACTATCAAAGTCAGATCTTTCAGGTTGAAATTACATTAGAGGCATTAGCAAAAACCATGGAACCTTTCCATTGGATTTATACCTGAAACCTTCCTTTAAAAGCAAGGACTTTCTTTTTTATTTGTATCTCCAGTTCTGCAGCACAGGGAACTTCTTCCAACAATGAAGATCAGCAACTCACCTGAAACTTAGTCTTAGAAAGTTGCCTGAATCAGTGAGAGGTAAAGTGCAATACGGTCACTTGTCCATGTTCAGAAAGCTGGTATGCAATTCATAGGCTGAATTTGAAACTAAATATTTTGAATTGAAGTCTAGTTCTCGGACTACTAGCCACATGCAACTATTCATCATCATAATACTAGCAAAAAACCTGAAATTTACCACGTTGTCCAAGCCATAAACGTGCCTAGAGATAGATATAGAACCAGAAAGTCTCATCTCATGAGAGGCACTATGAGCTAGGAGAAAGACCTTGGAGTTTGAGTCATGGCTCTGCTTCTTACTAAATTTCACCTTATCCAAATAATTTAAGCTCTCTGAGACTCAATTTTTCATCAGTATAAGTACTGATATTTTCTTTAACCACCTACCTCACTCATGGTTCAAGAAACAAGAATTAATTTAAAACAGCTAGGTACTTGCTTACAATTGCTTCACCTGGGCTCCAATTACATCTTAATCATGTTAGTTCCACATTTTCCAGCACGGATACAATCCTTCCTGTATTATTAGGGCAAGAGCTTATAAGTGAAGGTCAAATCAATAACATGGAAAGTACTGAATGGAAAAATGTATGGGAGAGTGATTTGTAACAATAGAACAAGACAGGGAGAGAGCAATTGTTATAACGATTTAATTCAGTGATCTATAGCTGCCTTATCCTGTTCTCCAGAACAATCAAATCAGATGTAAACAGCTAGCTTTTAGTGTTCTCATGAGCTCTGAATTCTTTGATCCTCTGAGATCAGTCTGGGAACCCAGAAAGGCTATTGAGATGTGAGTAAGAATGAACAAAAGCGGAGTAGGTTTGGTTCAGCCAGTATTCGCACAAAGCACACACAACTCCTTGGGTAGAAAGCTATGGTCACAGTGGGAAGAAAGTTGAAGTAGCCAAAGCAAGAGCTACTCTAGGTTAAATTAGTGACATGAAAATGAAAAGAACTTTGAGAACCTGGATCTAGAAGTATATGGGAACTCAGGGGCCATCTAATTCAAACCTTTCATTTTACAGATTAGGAAACTGAGGAAAAAGTGGACTAAGTGATTGGTTCAAAAGTAACAGGTTGTATCAGAGATAGGATTTGAATTCAGGTCTTCTGACTCCACAATAAAATCTCTAACTTTTTTTGTTGTACCACACTACCTCTCGGTGACTATGTTCTTAAAGTTTACAGAGGTCTAGGACGGGAAGTGTCAGACATGCCACAGGAGGCAATACTTTTGATTACAACCTAAATTAGATTACAATTTAGTTGGGAGAGGATCCTGGAAAGATTGCAGAATAGGTCAGAAAACTCCAAGCTTTCCAGATTTTCCCCACAGATAAGACAAACTAGCACGTGAGGAAAACATAGAGCTGTTAAAAACTATCCAGAGTTGGGGCAAGGGTTGTCCAAAGACAAATGGAAAATATCTGAAGTAAAATCCTGTGACAGAAAATTGGACCATGTGAAGTATAAAAACCTCCAGGCTAGATCTGCAGGAAAGCAGTGAGCCCTGGGGCCAATTGGGTTGAAAGGTAGCCCAGGTATTGGAATTCTCACCTTCCAGAAAGTATGGGCAGTTAGGCATTGGAATAGTATAGAATTAGAGGGAATCTCTGCTGATAAGAGATATCAGGGCCAGCTGTGCTACCCTAGACCCAACCCCCAGGCTAGAAGGAACTAGCACACCCATGGAATGTAGAAATTGGGGCAGGAATGCTGCTGACTGTGACATTTACTGAAGAGTGGAGTTCTTTTAAATTCCGGGCCAGAAGGGAGAGCTGAAGGAAGACCTGAGACCAAAGGTACTATTATCTACACTCCAGGCTGTAGATACACTCTAGCTACTTATTCCAAACCTTTCTGGCTTCCCAGGCTGATTTCAAAAAGTCATATAATAACAAGCTTCTATTTTAAAAAATGATCAGGAAAAGGAGAAATAATCCAACCATATAAAGTTACTATAGGAATAAAGAAGACCAAGGTTCATCCTCAGAGGAGGATACCAAAGAGAAATGTCAAATGGTCACCTGCCTAAAAAAAAAAAAAAGAATTCATAGAAAAATGTTTTAAAGACCTTAAAAATTAAATTAATTGACAAATGTGGAAATATGTTTAGAAGAATTACTCAACTATATTGGATTACTTACTGACTTTGGGTGGAGGTAAAGGGGAAGGGATCGAGAAAATTTTGGAACACAAGATTTTGCAAGGATGAATGTTGAAAACTATTTTGTCATATATTTTGAAAACAAAAAAAAACTATTATCAATTTTTTAAATATCAAATGAGAGAGATTGAAGGAAAGAAATGTTTTTAAAATAAGAACAATCCAAGAAAAAAACAAGATTATGAAAAAAAAGTCAACCAACCCTCTTAAAGAGGAAAATGACTCCTTGAAAATTAGAATTGGGCAAAGGGAAGCCAGTGAAGGTATAAGAGACCAAGAAATAATAAAGCAACATATAAAGAATGAAAAAAAATAGAAGAGAATGTAAAACATCTCATAAGAAAAATAACTGATCTAGAGAAGATCAAGAAGAAAAAGCATAAGAATAAATGGACTACCTGAAAATTAGTTTCAAAAAAAAAAAATCTTGATACAATAATACAAGAAATAATTAAATTATCCTAAAGTATTAGAAAAAGAGGGGAAAGTAGAAATAGAAAAAAAAAATCCATTGATCCCTATCTGAAAGAGATCTTACAAGGAAAACCTATAGGAATATCATAGCCAAATTCCAAAACTCCCAGCCCAAGGAGAAAATATTATCAGAAAAAAATTCAAATATGGCAGAGTCACAATTAGAATCACACAAGACCTAGCCATGAATAAACTAAAAAACTATATGTTGAAAAGTAAAAGAACTAGGGTTGTAATTGGTTGCTATAGCCAACAAAATTTGGGACCCATAGGGATATCAAAAATTTAATCAGGGGTGAAAGTTTTATATTTGAACAGGAGCTTTCTGGACTTAATCTCCTTCTCCTCCTCTGGTTATTTTTTCCCTCAAAAAAATGTAAGAATGTAAGCTCCTTGGAGACAAGGACTGCCTTTTGTAAAAAGGGGTGATGGTCTTAGATTTGAAGAATAATTTTTTGAACTTTGTCCCCTTACTCTTCTCCAGTTATCTTCAGCCATAAGAATGTAAGCTCTTTGTGGGCAGGGACTGGCTGTGTAATGAGGGGTGGAAATTCATATTCTGTAATTTCTCTAACATACAACTAATGGGAACCAGGGAGAGACTTTCACTTTAGGATAGGAAATATTATAGTCTTTGAAGTTCTAAATTTAGAAAGAATAAGAGTGTGAAAGAATAGGATGGGAGGGCATTATATATATAAAAGGCTATAAAAATCTTCTATATTCAGATAGAAACAGGGGAAAGGGTTGGGGAAGAGGATAAAAAAAGGATCCTTGGAGATCAGATAAGTTAATGGCAAGGAAGATTGCTGGAAGAAGTAAAGTAGAGCAGTCAGAAGGGATAGAAATAAGAAATACACACAAACATAAAGATCAGAAGTAGAATTTATTAGTTTTTTAAAAAAATAGTAGTCATGATCTTAGACAAAATTAAAAATAAAATAGATTTAATCAAAAGAAAAAAATAGAGAAACTATCCTATATGTCAGTACTGTTATACACTAAATGATTAACAATCAGTATTGTTTTAGACTATTTAAAATAGCTAGGCATTATAAGATTAAGATATTGCTATAGCATAGAAAATGATGAATTGCTGGATTTAGACAAATAGAGAAAGACGTGGACTTATGAGAGAAGATATTTTCCACCTTCAGAGAAACAGGACAAACAAGCATACTAATGTCTTACATTGATGCATATGAATGTATATCTGTGTACATGTGTATGATTGTAGATATCTGTGTGTATATATATATGTGTACATATGTTTGTGTGTGTTTCCCCCCTTAATTGTAGTCTTCTTGGGAGAAAAGGAGAGAAAAAGAATAAAGTAAAAAGTGCACAGAAGAAAATAAAAGAAAACCTACAAAAAAAAGCAAAGATGGATAACTGAACACAATGTGTAGTATTTATTATATAGGCCTTCATGAAATGGAAATGTATTGCTTTCTACTTTGAATCCTCTCTCATGTTCTGCTGTACACATGCCAATTTTTTTTCTTTTTCTATTTTCTATTTAAGTTTTAAATTAATCAGTAAAAATTAAAAAATAAAGTTGGATATTATTTAACAAAATAAACAAAAACCACTGGAACATAAATGTTAACATATGGTTTTCTAAGTCAGTATATAGTTCATCCACTAGATTTTTCACCATAAGTATGGCCTGATTAGTTGGTTCCTCTTAGATCCTCCATTTTAAGGAGGACACCCAGGCAAGTCATGTTTTCTTGGTTCCACTTCAGGCTTCTATTCCTAATTCTCCCAATTTATTTATCATGCTCTTGTTAAAAATCATGCTCTAATTAAAAAATGGAAGGATAATCAGTGAAAAAGGAAGGAAGGAAGGAAGGAAGGAAGGAAAGAAGGAAGGAAGGAAGGAAGGAAGGAAGGAAGGAAGGAAGGAAGGAAGGAAGGAAGAAAGGAAGGAAGGAAGGAAGGAAGGAAAGGAGAAAGGGAGGGAGGGAGGGAGAGAAAGAGGGTAGAAGGAAAGGAGGGAGGTAGAAAAAGGCCCCCAAACACTAAGAATAGGTGAAAATTTATTATGAAGTGAAGCCTGTCGAAATTAAGATCAACAAAAAGAAATAAGGTTTTTTTTGGCTGAGTCTGTAACAGGAAGAACAAACAAGAAAAGTATACTCTGTGGTTGAAAGTAGATAACATAATGTTAACTAACGATTGAGGAAACCAAACTGCTGAGTTTCTTAATTTCTTCTTGTAGAATCTCTCAGAATAACATTTCACACTTGGAAGGAACCTCAGAGACTAATGCGCACCTGACAACATATCCCCTTAATAAATCTGATCAATGTTTGAAGACCTCAAGTGTGGGGAAATTCCCTACCCTTCAAGGATCCCTTTCGGATAACTGATCAATTGGAAGCTTCTTTTTATCATCTAAAATTTACTTCAGCAGGTGCCACCTATAGCACCTTCTTGTACTATGTATTATTCTTCCTTCTTGTACTATGAAGAATTAAGTCAACCAGCTAATATACTGAATAATGAGGCTGTGAGACCTCTCAGTCTCAGTTTCCCCACTTATAAAATGTGGATAATTCATCAATCTCACAAAGTTGTTGTGTAGGGATTAAATGAATTAACATAGGTAACTGGCTTTGTAAACCCTAAAGTGCTATGTAAATTCTATGATTATTCTATATAATGGACCTTCAAATGCTTCAGACAATTGTTTTCTTGTACCTCCTGATTCTTCTCTTTTCCAATATAAAGATCTCTAGCTTCTCCAAAAGGCCTTCATTTGGTAAGCACTTGAAGTCCTTCATCTTTCTAGTCACACCTCTTTGGACTGTTTCTAATTTATGAATGTTTTTCTTAAAATATAGTACTCAACCTGTGCACAGTTAGATCATACTCCAGATATGATCCAACCAGAATAGAATCGAAAAGGACTACAATTTATTTTTTTTAAATAATAGATTTTTTTTTCAAAATACATACAAATATAGTTTTCAACATTCATATTTGCAAAACCTTGTTTTCCAAATTTTTCTCCCTCCTTTCCCACTTCCCCACTTCCCTAGACAGCAAGTAATCCAATATAGGTTAAACAAGTGCAATTATTCTAAACATATTTCCACATTTATCATACTGCACAAGAAAAACCAGATGAGAGACAAGGAATGAGAAAGAGAAAAAAAATAACAAGGGATCAGAAACAATAATTTAAAAAGGTAAAAATACTATGTTGTGATCCACATTCAGTCTCTATAATGCTCTCTCTGGATACAGGTGGCTCTCTCCATACAAATCTATTGGAACTGGCCTGAATCATATCATTTTTACTTATATTGTTATGATTCAAGTTCTCTGAGACCCCAACTCTTTTTAAAAACCAACTGTCCTACATCTGATACTTGTGAATTCAGTTTTTTCCCCAACCAAAACATAGAATGCCACATTTACGTCTTTTTAAAAATTTGGCCCAATGTTCTAGTCTATCAAGATATTCATAAATTATGACTATCATGAAATATGAAATTCTTTAATAATAACAGTAACAATAGCTAGTATTTATACAGTAAGATTTGTGCCAAGACTTGTGCTTGGCACAGTTAACAAATATTATTTCATTTGATCCTCACAACAATTTTAGGAGGGATGTATTATTATTCTTCCTATTTCATAGTTGAGAAAACTGAGGCAGAGAAAGATTACCTGACTTGCCCAAAATCTCTCAACTTTGTATCATCTTTAAGTCTAATGAACGAGCCATCTCTGTCTTCATCTAAAATAAAAATGTTAAACAATACAGAGCCTTAAGATATTCTACTGGACAGACATCCTTTCAAATAGACTTTAAACCAGGAAATAAAAAAAACACTGGGAAATGAATATAAACTGCTTGCATTTCTGTTTTTCTTCTCGGGTTATTTTTACCTTCTGAATCCAATTCTCCCTGTGCAACAAGAGAACTGTTTGGTTCTGCACACATATATTGTATCTAGGATATACTGTAACCTATTTAACATATAAGACTGCTTGCCATCTGGGGGAGGGGGTAGAAGGAGGGAGGGGAAAAATCGGAACAGAAGTGAGTGCAAGGGATAATGCTGTAAAAAAATTACCCTGGCATGGGTTCTGTCAACAAAAAGTTTAAAAAATAAAATAAAGTAAAGTAAACCAGGAAATATTTCTTTTGGGGTCTAGAATTTCAATCAGTTCTGAATCTGGTTGTTCTATTATCATCAAGCCACATCTCTGCATCTTTTTCACAAGAACATGGAAGACTTCTTCAGTATAATAAATACAGTAAACCAGTAATGTATTCTGAATGATCAGTTTATTTAGCCAATCCAAAAAAATAAATAAAATTAGCTTGAAATAACTCGATTTTGATGATACTGGCTCTTTGGGATGGCTGCCTTCTTTTCAAGATGTTCACTAACCATTTTTTCAATAAGGAATAGCCAGGAATAGCATGATGGATAGAGTCAAAAGTCCTTAAACCAAAACTTGCTAACTGAATTAACATAGGCAAGTAACAATCTCTACATTTCAAACAATGCTCCAAAACTCTTAAGTTATACAGAAGGGCTTCATCAGTGGAGTAAAATCCCACACCTCAAATAAAGAAGGATTCCTTGCGTACTGGAAAATGTATACAAACAGGTTAGGGGGTAAAATCCAAGATGGGTGAGTTTATTATAAGTAAGCACCTAACAGTTTGAAACGAGTTCATGTTGCCAGGCTTGAACACTTTGAAATTTAAATAGCTTGTCTAACAATTGAAGAATCACATTCAGTAAACTTGGAGAAATCAAGAAAGATGAGAGATTCCAGAAAGCTGCTAAATGTTTAGTCTAGTGCTTCTCTGCTATTCAGAAAGGTGTATCATAAACCTGTCAGTATCCAAAAATTTCCCAATTAAATACAGTGTGAGTACTTAGACATTAAGGTTCCTCCTTCTTTCTTTTACCAGCCATTTATTTTTTTTAAGAGAATCTATGGTGTGCAGAGCATGTGTTAAGCGCTAGAAAAATCTCAAGTTGCATAAAATAGGATCCCTACTCATGGGATTTGCAATTTAAGATTGGTAATAATACAATTAACTATCAAACAAACATTAGTCTCTTTTGTTAGTTCCAAGTCTCTCTGATCTCCTGACGGTGATTCTGCTGTAGCCCTCTTGTCTCTCTACACTATCTTCTTGAATGAGTTCATCGTCTTCCATGGTTTCAATTATTTTCTTATGAAAGATGAGCCTTAATTTTTCCCCTGAAGTCTAGTTCCACACATCTCCCACTACCCTTTGGACATTTATACCTGGATACCGTGTCAGCTTCTCAAACTCAGCATGTCCATAGTAGAATTCATCATTTTGGACTCTTCATGATCCATGAATTATGTGTATAATCCAATATTATCTAATAATTTAATAATATATGTTGAATGTTCACCCACATTTTTGGCAGCTTCCATTTATATAGCTACCACGATTGATCAGGACAGTCTTTTCTAGTTCTTACTTTAAACAGCTACCAAAGCAATCTTCCCAAGGCATAGATATAATCATATTATTCCCATCAGAGGCCAAATTCAGAAGAAACTTCTACCCTGCAGGTCCAAAGCCACCTGTCTAATCACTACTGCACTCACTTTTTGCACATTCTTGCACACGTTTAATCTATATTGAATTACCTGATATCTAGGAGAGGAGGAAATTAGGGAAGGAGGGAGAAAAATTTAGAACACAAGATTTTGTAGGGGTGAATGTCGAAAATTATCTTTTCCCACCAAATACCAGTTTTGCAATTAACACACATAGCAAGTAGCAAAGAATTCCATTTTTCTAAATCACAGCAAGAAATCAGAGAAAGTATACATTGAAGAACATATACCAGACAATACAGAGAGAAGGAGCTCTCCTATTAGGAATAGGATAATTCATCTCAACAAAGAGAAAGGGTCTTGGATCTCACCAAGAGTGAGAAACTTCCTACAGCTCTCATCTAGCAAGATTTGATAGGGACATGATGGAGACTGCCAACTCTTCTCATGTTTTCCCAGAGTCTTTACCTTCAACAATTTGAAATGAAGTTGGCCTCTTTCAATTTCCTCTCAAAGCTAGAAGCCAGAAACACTGGGAATGACTAGAAGCTTGAAAACCTGAAGAAGACTGGTGCTTGCCTTCTCACATCAACTCTGCCCCACCTCTTACTCAAGGCAGGGCATTCACCTCCACCAATAAGTTGTTGCTGTGCAATTATTTCAGTAGTGTCCATCTCTTCACAATCCCATTTGGGGTTTTCTTAGCAAAAATATTAGAGTGGTTTGCCATTTCCTTCTCTAGCTTATTTTACAGATGAGGAAACTGAAGCAAGCTGTTGCCCTGTGTCACTAATAAGTGTACGAGACAGGATTTGAACTCAGGTCTTACTGATTCCAAGCCCAGAACTCTATCTACTGTACCACCAATAAGAAGAGAGTCCTATATCAATGGATTTTGGTACAGGGTTGCATATATATAAGATGTACATTAGATAGTATAAGTAAAACATTATTTGAGGGAAGGAATTGACATGAGATGGATGATAGAGATTAGAAGAATCTTCTGAAGAAGATGAAGGAGTCTTGAAGGAATCTTGATGAGTCCTTCAGTCTTGAAAGCAGCCTGAAAAGGTATAAGCGTTTTGTTAATGGAACCAGCAGGATGTCAATATCATTGGATCAAACTTATGTCAGATTGTAAAGGGGAAAATGACAAACCAGACTTTAACCAATCACTTAATTAACTGATATCATATATGCTTCATACAAGCTTTTTCAACTGTTCATTTTCCTTGTGCACAGAGAAGTTTTCAATTTTGACTTGAAAACCAGGGGAAACAATTAATAAATATGTGTTAGATGGCTCAATCATAAGTGCTTTAGAAGAGGGCAGCTGGAATTGCCTATAAGAGAAAAATCATTATTGATGATGGTAAGATGGATTTTGAAAGAATTAAAATTCAGGTGAAAAATGGAGAAAGGACATTTCAGGGAAATGGAACAATGTGAGAAAAGTCATTAAATTAGGAAATTCCAGAAGAGAGAACAGAATGAACATAAGTATAGTGAAAATAAATTGAAATAGAAGGCAGAAGATCTGGGTGAGAATGTTCCCTGCTGCTTGCTACTTGGTACCTGTGGGACTCCATTGGACAAATCTTTTTACCAACCTGCATTTCACTTTCCTCATTTATAGAGTCAGTGGGTTTGACTATTTTGACCTCTAGTATTATTTCCACTTCTAAATGCCACACTTTTATGTTGCATGATCCATCACAGATATAGGGGGGCTGAAACAATTATTTCTATTAAGACCAGAAACACTGAGGGATTTCTCCTCCCAGATTGAGTGCTCTGTGAAGGCAAATTGGCATCTTTTGCCTCTATTCTTATCTAACTTTTAAATACTGAATGGGTGTTACCTCAGACCAACTAAGTCCTGGGAAAGATTTTAGCTTGAAACAATCAAGGCCTCCCACTACATCTGGGGCTATCTCCAGTCATTCTGACCTGTCTTGCCACTGGCTTGCAATGACTCCGAAGGAGAGAGTGAGACTTTTGACTTTGACAGGTCTGCCTCACTCAAATCCAATTCAATTGCTAGTCAGTCATCGTCCTCCTAAAGTTATTGGTCCTTTTCGAGACAACAACAACAAACAATCCATTTTGGCCCACGTGTAAACTACATGGGAGAGTGATATACAATCAGGAACAGACCTATAATCATTAAGTACCACTAATAACAAATTACCTTAATTCACTTTTTTTTATATAAGTTTATATTAAAGGGGTAGATCAAGGTGGCTAAAGATGGAATCTATTTTGATTATAACAAAGGCTTTGATAAAGGCTCCCCAACAAAATATGTTTCTTTTAAAAAGTAACTTTTTATTGATGTCTTTTATTTTTTAACCATAGTTAATCTAGCCTTTTAACCATAGTTTTCCTTTGGCTCCTACTGAACACCTTCCATAGAGTCATCGGATTTAACAAATATATTCTAAGACCAAAAAAAAAAAAAAAGAAAAGAAAAGAAAAGAAAAAATAAATAAAAGAAAAGGTGAAGAGAAAGCAGCATATTTCATTAATTTACTTTAAAAGTCTGGAAATATGTACAATGTACAACAATTATGGATCTCCTATTTATGCAAAGGGTTAAGGTGAAAGTATCTTCTTATATATTTTTCTTTGGGCCATACTTATTCTTTATAATTTTACAACATTTAGTTTTAATTTTTAGGTGTATCATTGTTCTTTCATTTACATAATTGTATTTTTTGTATATGAAGCAGTTAGGTGGCTCAGTGGATTTGAACTTTGAGCCTGAAGTTAGAAGAATTCAAATCTAGTTTCAAATACTTACTACCTTTGGGACAGAGCAAATTATTTAATAAATGTTTGCCTTAATCCACTGGAAAAGAAAATAGCAAACCACTCCAATATCTTTGCCAAGAAAACCCCATAGATATCATTGGCATGCTATGGTCCACAGGATCATGAAGAATTTAAATGACTGATAAAGTCCTTGTGTATACAACATATACAATATGCAATATCCTTGGATCCATTTACTTCACTCTGAATCAGATAGGGTAGATGATTCCATACTTCTTTATATTCATCACATCTGACATTTTTTCAAATATTATATTCCGTTTCGTTCATGCACCATGATTTATACAGTCATTCCCCAATTAATGATTCATATACTTTGTTTCCAATTCTTTGCTATCATAAAATGTGTGATTATAATATTCATTATAATGGGTTCATATGGGAACTTTTTTCTTATCATGTGCTCCTTGGGGTATAAAAGTAGTCATAGAAAAACTGATTCCAAAGATGGTCATTCAAAAATTGTTTAGCTTCCCAGCTTTACTTACAATGTATTAGTGTGCCTATCTACCCACAATCCTTTCAACACTGATGCTTTCCTCTTTTTTGTCATCTTTGCCAATTTGCAAAGGGTTTTTGAGATGGAATGTCAAGATTGTTTTGATTTACATTTCTCTTATTATTGATAATCTGGGACATCCATTGATATGGATAGTATTTGGGATTCTTTTTTTTGAGAACTATTGATTCATATCCTAATGGAAAATAGCTATTGTTCATATACATATTTGTAGTATGTATGTATATGTGTATACATATATAATATATAATTGTATAAAAGTAGTAATATATACATATATACAATCACAGTGATAGAATGCTGGACACTATATATATTTATACATATAGATATATATAAATGTATATATACACATATATTTCTGTACATACACATATACATACACACATATACATATCCAATCATAGTAGATATATAATCAGAGTGGATAGATAGAATGCTGAACACTATATGTGCTTGGTATATATACATACACACACACATAATCATAGGGAATTATATATAATCATAGTGGATATAGTGTTAAATCTAGAGTCAGGAAGATATGAATTAAGCTCTGGCCTCAGATATGTAGTCACTTTACTCTGTTTGTCTCAGTTTTCTCACCTGTAGAATGAGCTAGAGAAGAAAAGGCAAACTATTCCAGTATCATTGCTAAGATAAACCCAAAAGGGGTCACAAAGAATTGAACACAAGTGAACAACAGCAACCTTGTATGTGTGTTTATGTGTGTGTGTGTGTGTGTGTGTGTGTGCAACTTGAATCTCAGAATTGTCTAAGCCCATTGGGCCCTCTCCTCAGTGAAGAAAAACAATCCCTCTTAACTATATGAGAACTAAAGCTAAATTGGGATTAACAAGAGAAAAGGGATTTATGGTCTCTTTACTCTTCGAACCCTATAGTCACTTCAGCACTTTCTGCCTTACAGTTTCAAAAGAAACTATTGACAATTAAGCAGCCACTTCAGATTGCTAAAGAGAGAATAAGGAATTTCTTAATAGGAAATAAAGCAATCCAGAATCAGGAGAGTCAAGATACAAACAGAAGTTAAATTAATTTCGGAATGAGGAAAACCACACCTGAAGATGGGAAGTCTCCCTCCTGAGAAGGAAGGCTTAACACTGATGATGTTAGGGCCACTTATATACATGAAAAGGGATTGACCCACAACACAACCTTAGATTTTAAGATAGTCCTCATAGTTAGCATTTCTTGGGTCAATCCAAGTTTTCTTGAGTTCCATGGGAACAGCCACTGAGTGAAGTTTTAGAAGATCATGGCCACCTTGAGGGGCACAGAACCAGAATTCTGCGACAAACAGAAGTGCTATACCTGTCAGTGACAAGCAACAGAGACTGTAAGCATATGATGGATGTCTCTGGGAAATAAGGAAAATTAAATCCCTCAGTAAACACCTGGTGCTGGTCCAAGCAATACACTTTGCCAGAGGGTAATATCCTGAGTGGAAAGGATTCTTGTTATGCCAAGTTTAGGACACAGCCTACTTGCTGAGCCTTAGCTCTGGAAAACAGAGTGTGTCCCAAATATTTTGACACTCTTTATGTATATTTTTCAAATTTCTATTTTGTGATACATTTGAGTTAAATAGGTTTCTTAGATACTTGTTATGTGCATTCATTGTAAAACTAGTACTTGGTGGGAAGATAATCAAGTTTTGGACATAAAACTTGAGATCTTCTTTTCCCCGATAATGAACAGCAATCAGAAGTATAGCTTGAAATTGAAAACTACTCACCCAGATTAATAATATTTAAAGGAATAAATAGATGCAATTCTAGCTTGATTCTCTCTCAGAAGAGCAGAAAGAGGCACCTATTTCAAAAGGTTGTTGTGAGAATTACATGAAATAACTGATATAAAGTCTTTTACAAATCTTAAAATGATATGTAAATGTTAGCTAGTATTTTTTGCAAACAAATTAATTATATACAGGTATTTTAAAATCATGTGATTAAGATTAAATTTATTAAGAATTAGAAATTGATGGATTAACTTGCCATCTAGGATGGGGGTGGGAAGAGGGGGGAATTAGAACACAGAGTTTTGCAAAATTATCCATGCATATGTTTTGAAAATAAAAAAAAGAATTAGAAATTGAGGGGACACTCATTAATTGGGAGAATGGTTGAACAAGTTATAGTATGATTGTGATAGAATATAGTGGTCTATAAGATGATGAGGGAAATGGTTTCAGAAAATGATATATGAAGTGATGCAAAATGAAATGGGAACCAGGAAAACACTGTATACAGTAACAGCAATATTGTAACAATGATCAACTGAAAGACATAGTTTCTCTGATCAAGACAATGACACAAAAAATTCTAAAGAACTATTGATGATAAAAAAAAAAAAAAAATGTTATCCACCTCCAGAGAGAGAATTTCTGAGTAAAGATTGAAGCACAGTTGTTTTTTTTTTTTTTTACTTTATTTTTCTTTTTTTTTCAACATGGTAATGTAGAAATGTTTTGTACAATTTCAGTATAATTGGTATAGTGTTTGCCATTTTAATGAGTGGGAAAGGGACTAGAGTGAGGGAGAGAATTTGAAACTCAACATTTTACAAAATGAGTATTTTAAAATTCATAAATAAATAACAAATTGGGGGGAATCTGTTAAATTCCTTCAGAAGAGTTGAAATTGAAAACTACTCTCCCAGATTAATAATATTTAAAGGAATAGATAGATGCAATTCTAGCTCAGAAGAGCAGAGAAAGGCACCTACTTCAAAGGGTTATTGTGAGAATTATTTTAGTTCATTCAAATGATCACACATTTAAAGCTGGAAAGGATCTGAGATCTTTTTATGGATAGGAAAATAGGGGCCTAGAAGACCTAAGTTATTTGTGGAAGGTCAGGATTGGAATCCAAGCCCTCTGATTCCAAATTCAGCTTGCTTTTTGCTATATTCTTGAAGAATTTTCTTCTGTTCAAATGTGGCCTTTTTATAAAGTAATGAATTCCCCTTCCCCTTTTCTCTCCCTAATCCTAATTTGAAATGTTGGAGTAACAAGACTAGATCAACCATAGGAATACTCTGGAGGGAGGTGAGATCCCTGCTTTGGATAAGAAGTCAGTTTCAATGCCCCTTTTAAATTCTGTAACAATGCATATGAAAACAAAACGAAGCAAACAAAAAACTCTTTGAAAAACAAACACCAGAGTGAATAGAGAGAGAGAAAACAGATTTCAGTTAATTGAGAAAAATTATTTTTAAAAACCCCAACCAGAACTAAGAGTAATCTCCCTGAGCTAGGACTAGTGGGAGTGTCGAGTGCGCTAGAAATCAACAAGCCACACACAGCTTCCTAGAAAACGGGAAGAGAAAAAAGTCTTTTCCACTCTCCAACCCAGTCTTCTCACTTCCTTTCCTCGCTGGGTCATCTCTCTGGGCTGTGAAGTCACTTTGCAGGTGTGAAGACCAACAGGCGCCAAGAAACAAAGTCAAGTGTATTTGTTTTCCCCAGAGAACACTGTGTGCCACGCTGGCTGCCGGTCCGTCCTCCTCCTTGCGGGCTGTTACCTCCTTGAACTGGGAAAACAGGAGCCTAGCCCATGGGCTGACTGCTGCCGACTTTGGGCTGCGGCCTCCTGGCTTCCACAGAGCCTGTCCCTCCCTCCCCTGGGTGGAGGAGGAGGAGGAGGGGAGGGGGAAAGGAGGAGACCTTGAAGGGAGGGAGAGGGGGAGGGGAGAGGAAGAAGGAGAAGGAGGCCTGGGAGAGGGCGGGGGAGGAAAAGAAGGAGGAGAGGGAGGGGGAAGGGAGAAAGGGAAGGGGAGAGAGGAGGGAGAAGGAGGGAAGGATAGAAATGAGAGGAGGAGGAGGAGGAGGAGGAGAAGGGAGAAAGAGGGAGAAAGAGGAGGAAGAGGAGGAGAGAGGAGAAAGAGGGAGGAGGAAGAGGAGGAGGAGGAGGAGGCATTTGCCATTTTCCTCCAAACAAGACTTCTGCTAGAGCTTGGCTAAGACCTAGAGCTAGACATTCTGCCTTCAATAGTAAGGTGTGAGGAAAACCTGGACAGCAACCCTTAAGGTCGTTAAATTGGTGACTTAAACTATAAGGTAGGAACATGCTGAGGAGAGAGAGAGAGAGAGAGAGAGAGAGAGACAGGGGGGGGGGGGGAGGGGGTGAGAGGTAGAGAGGGAAAAGAAGGAAGGACATATTTCCCCATTTTCTTTTTTCTCCTCTTTCTCTATTCCTTTGTCTCTTGCTCTTCTCTCTCCCTCTCCATGTTTCTCTCCTTCTTTCTCTTTTTTTTCCTTCCTTTCCCCTTCCCTCCAGTAGTAATCTCCAAATTGGCACAATGTCATTCTTCAAGATGTGAGTTACATAATGTGGCTTGTGAAAACAAAATTACCCCAAGCTTGCCAGTCTGGGTAAAACCCAGAGTGAAAAGAATAATATCCACTTGGCTAAGGGATGATGCAGGAAAGGATGTTTTGTTTCTCCATATCAGAGGGGTCCAAATTCCTCCACAGACTAACCCAAAAATTAGGACCTAAAACAACAGACTGAGGTGGGCATGGGAGGGGGGAGGGGGCAGGGGGAGAAAGGAAAGGAAGGGAAGGAAAGAGAGACAGAAACAAATGAACAAAACAAGAGAGAAGAAATACAGAGAGGCCAACAAAGGAAGAGTTTGAGACAAAAAAAAAGAGAAAAAAGACACAGAAACAAGGAAAGAGATAGAGAAAGATGTACAGAGAATCAAATTTGAGGAAGATGAGGAGACAGGAGACAGAAAGTGTGTGTGAGAGAGAAAGAGAGAGAGGATAGATAAATAAAAACAGGATGAATAAGCAGAAAGATATGAAAAGAGGGTGAGAATGAATGCCAGATATCTCCATTCTTCCCATGTTGTCACTGAATTTAGACTTCTCAGACAGCAATTCCCTTAAGAACTTTCTATAATTCAATATAATCATATTTCTTGGAGTTTTGAGGCTGTGTAGAAAACAGAGCCAAACCAAAGTCTTCAGGACCTAAAAGTAATTGTTCTAGGGTAACATTTACTATTGGGAACCTTCAAAAGTCCCTGGCACAATCTGTCCTTTTTTTCTTTTTTCTTTTTTTTTTTTTTTGCATTCAATAAGGAATCAAGGGAAAAGATTTTTAGGAATTTATGTGTTTGTCTCCTTCCCATGGTGGTCCCTTGACCCAAGAAAAAGGATTAGGTCATTAATCAGAGAATGCTAGAGCTCAAAGAGAACTCAGAGATTATATAATCCAATCTTCTTGTTTTAGATATTAAGAAATATACATAGAGATTGGTTGACTGGTCCAAGTTACCCAGATGATAAATTTCAGGATTTCCTCTTAAAATTCTTGAGCTGAAGTTCCCTTCTCTTTCCATTTATACAACAGTAAGACCATTCTCAGATTCAAAGAGAATGCAGATGGGGTAAATTAAGGAAGGTGATGTTGATGGCATATAATAGAAAGACTAAAAGGAATCTTAAAGATGATTTCATTTGACCCCTCACATAGTAGGTACCTCATAAATATGTGTGAATTGATTAATTGATTGAATTGTAATCAAATTAGCACTGTCATAGCTATCAGAAAGAAAAATGTCAATCAATTTCTTTATGGCTCCATCCATCATCTTATTTGATTTCCCACACCAACCCCTCCCCCAGTGCCAGTGACTGACACTAAGACTGTAAACTTTTTGAGGTCAGAGACTTTTTTTTTCATTTGTCCCTATGACACTTGACATGCTGCTTAGCACGTAGTAACTAATTAGTAAACGCTTTTTCATTCATTCAAGACTTATATTTGTCCTCTGATAAATACTTCCCTGGGATCCATTCAGTGTGCTGGGGATCTGTCTTTTCATTTTGCATGAGAACTGATGAAGCACACAGATTCATTCTCACCACACAATTCTCATTACCATGTTTTCTTTAAGTCATATATTTATTTGAGAGTTCTTTCACCCCCCACTTCTGCTCAGTTCCTCTTTGATAATATACTGTAGTTTAGAACATTGTCCTCTGGGTGACTCCAACTTTTGTTCTTTGGTGGTCTTTCATGCTTATAGTCATGGAGCCTCACTAGAAGATTTGGGGAATTAGTATAGGCCTTTATTTAATGAAAACTTTGATACAAAAATGTCATTAAAAGCGCTGAGCAATTACCCAGCCTACCTAGCAAACCAGCCTACCTACTCCCATCCTATTCTGTTTTGGTCCCAATTGATTCTCAGTATCATCTGTCTAATATAAGATATATTCATATTGATAAACCAGAGTTATGGGATTTCCATTCTCTATGTATTTGCTAAACTTGTTTAGTTGGGCTACACTCATTTGCTTGAAATGAATTTCATTTAGGAGGCTCTGAAATGCCCTAAGTTTTAATTATATAGTCAGGAAAATGTCATCATGTGATCTGAAGAACCTCATTATCAACCTAATATAAATACTTTAAGGGCAAGAATAATTCATTCATCAGTATGCGATACATCATAGAAACAATAAATTATTGTTGATTAACTGGATTTTAGGGAATCTCCTCCATTTGGGATCTATGTTGGACATGCTCAATGACAGTAACAAACACCATTGTTAATTATACATCTCCCAGTTTCATGTCTCACTTGATATTTATAAATCAATACTATGGAACAAAGTTCTCTGTTGTTAACATCATCTTCCAAAGAATTTTGTGTAATTTTAACATTTGCATGGGTTGGTTCATGAATGCTGTTCTTAAGTGTTTTTATTGTTTTTGTTTTTGTTTTGCTCTATTTGGTCCATTTTTTCCTTAATAATCAACAAATAGGCAAAATAGAAACTTTTGTGAATATAACCTCATTTCACACTTGTGGTCTTCTATGGAAGAGTTTGAGGAAGCTAGTTTCTTTCCCATACAAAAATATCTCCTCTATGAGTTTAGATTATTCTCATAAGATTTTTGTAGAAGCTGGTATATAGGTCAGAAATGATTCTGAAGATCCACTTTTTTTTTTTTGGTAGAAATAATTAGATTTCATCTGCATTAAAAAGTGAGGGTTGGAATAGCTTTATAGTAGGATTTGCTGAGGGCCCTCAACCTCTACTGGCTTGAAGACATTGAGGAAACTGAAAACTATTTCCCAGTATCTAAAGTGATAATTTGATATAATGAAACTAACTGATCTCTCTTGACACAGGTAAAAAAAAAAAAAACCCTTTCAAATTTCAACTCTCAAAATTCTTTTCATTTGTAAAATGGGGAATAATAGTATCTATCTCATAGTTGTTGCTATTGTTGCAATTTAATGAGAATAATAGATTTATGTGTAGAACAAATAAACTCTGGAGCTACTTTCTCAGCTCTCATTCCCATAGTCAGCCTTAGTCCACAGAGAATTGCAGAGTATATACACCCTCAGAAATTGGGAGATTTTTTTCTACTACTTTATATTGTTCATGAATCTCAACTAGTACCCTCTCACCCAGGGAGATGGACTTTGGTGTCTCTTGCAGTTTCCAGCTCTAGATCAGTGATCTTAATTCAAGCCTCAACATTTTACCAATGAGAAAACTGAAGCTAAGAAATTTGTTCCATGACATGCCCAGAGTTACATAGGTAGTACAAGAAGGCAGTTAGAATTTGAAACTAGGTTTTATGAATACAAAACCTAAAATTCTTCTCATGATTGATACATATATAATGTATCAATATATAATATATAACATAATAAACTCCAACAATAAACTATGTCTAATAGATGCACTCTAATCTCATGTCAATTTCCCTAAAAGGATAGTCTTTTCTTTAAGAATAGGGAAAAAGCTGTATTATTTAGATAAAGGAGTGTAATACATATATTGTCCAGCCTGGTCAGACTCATCTTTCTGAATTCAAATTTGATCTCAGACATTTAGTATATGGGCTGTAAGTCATGTAAGTCATGACTCTTTCTGCATTCATGCTATCTGGCCTTAGACACTTAGTAACTATGCAAACCTGGGCAAGTCACTACCTTTTTTGCCTCAATTTCCTTATCTGTAAAATGATCTGGGAAATGAAATGGTAAATCACTCTAATATCTTTTGCCAAGAAAACTTCAAATGGGGTCGGAAAAAAAATGCAGAACAACATTTAGATTCAACTAGGAGAGTCAGGAATAATGTGATGTCACACCTTAATCCTTTGATTTGCATTTTCAAAATATACACTTTAAGGAGTTATTTGTATTTTCTTTGGAGTGCCTCCCACTGATTCTAGGACTGATGCAGACAGGAATGACCAGCATCTGATAGATCTGGGTGAAGATAATTACAGTTTGTGAATTGGAAATGCCTCCTCAGGCATAGTGAATTCCTTTGGAAAGCACCATCCCACCAGAATGGATAGATGCAAACAGTGCATCATTTTAAGAAAATGAAGATACCCCTTTTTTCCCACAATATCCTAGCCCTTTCTCCACCAACCCCTCTCTCACTGGACTTCTTTGACTTCTCCACTATGTCTCAAGTAAATTTATTTTTGGGAAATACCATCTTTTAAGAATCAATCAGTCTTAGTAGTCACCCTCTAATTGGAGGGTGAAACTATGAATTCTTTAAATTCCACAAAGGTGAGACTGCAAAGACATCTCATTCCCTATTACAGTCCTCTTTTTTTATTTCTTTGCTTCCTCTACCTAGCCTTCCCCTCCTCTCAGCTACTTCTTTTGTGTGTTTCCCACCATCAAATGCAAGCTCTTTGAGGACAGGGACTATTTTGTTGCTTTTGAATTCCCAACTCATGGCACTGTGCCTGGCACACATAATCAATTTTTATTATCTATTATTATCTCTTCAATAAATTAGAGTAATATACTTTTAAAGACCTGAGTTCAGAATAAAGTTTTGAATAGCCTAGAAACTTTGAGTAAAGGTTAGTTTGCTTGATTCATTAAACAATCAGGTTAGGAACAGATTGGTTTGACAAAACCCAATTGGAAAGTTGCAATGTTGGACTACGACTTAAAATAATTAAATTATAATGCCAGCAAACTTTTCTCTTGCTGCACAAAAGATAGTGATATATATTGCTCCGAATTTCTTGGTAGACCTTTACTGCTTCAAGTAATTAGTGACAAAAAAGAGAGGGGAAGGACTAATTCAAAATCTCACTCATTTTGGAACTGGGACATTTTGACAAAGATGTTACTTTGCTCCCATTTTCATTTTCTGGGCTTGTGGCTATGCAGAGCCTTCTTGATCTTTGATCCAAATAGAATCCCATGGAATATTACTGATATCAGGAGTGGATGGAGTTCCTTAAGTTACTACTGTTCAGGAAGATCTAATCAGTACTGTACCCAATACAGAAGGTGTGGTTGCCTCTTGATCACTGGTAAGTTATCAATGAAGTCTGTTAAACTGAATCTATGAGCCACAAAACACACCTTAGACACACTAAGAAACTGCTAATAATCATAACTCTGAGCAAATGGCAGTTAAGGGTGGAGATGGGAATATGGCAATTCCTTTCTACTTTCACTCTGACTACATTGATATCCCTTTGCACAAGAAAGCAAATTAGAACCAATGAAAAGACAATCTCAAGGTCCACTTAAAAGTCTAGGAGACTCCTAGGAGTGTAGGAGATGGGAGGCGGGAGGAAATGGGTAGGTGATTGGATGAGCAAATTTAAGGTGACCTGATTTTGGATAACTACATTAACCTTTTGTTTTTTAAGGTATCAGTAAACACAAAGATAAATAACAAGATTAACCTGTTTCTCATTAATCTCTTAAAAGCCTAGAAGAAAAATGGATCTCTAACGAGATCATAACTACACATCTGGGAGTGACATTGGATAGAGCTTGAAAAGTCATCCACTCTATGGATGTGACTTTGCCAGTTTCTATTTTCTGTTGCTTTTTCAACTCTTGGTCATGTGTAACATAACTGATAATTTTTTTGAGTACTAGACCACAGTGAAAGTACCAAGATTAGGAAACAGAATGGATTCCCATTATTCAAATTTAAATCTCACCAAAATGCCACCAAAATCACCAGTTAAGAATGATAAAATACATGTAATCACTGGAAACCAGGTCCTGGCTCCAAATCCTGTTCCCACTTCACGCACTCCCCCTCCCCCAACCCAATCTTAGTTCAAGGGACTTTTGTTTTATGCTGTGGCTAAGTAAATTTGAATTGAATTCTAATTTCAGTGAGTTTTTCAGAGGATCAGAACACCCAGACAAGGCCTGGAGGTTACAAGACAAAGGGAAGTCTCTACAGACACAGATTCTCCAGCTATTAGAGTATGAATTAAGTACACAAGTACTTAAGAGGCATGATCATTTCAAGTAATTTTACTATTTAATAAGACTTCTGGTAAAACAGAGGTAATAAGACCTTTTTTTTTTCTCTGAAATGATGACAATAGCATCCCTAAGCAATATATTCAGATAATTCTCTAGTTCTCAAAAACCATCAGCTCCCAAGAAGCAATGAGGTACTTGGAATTTGTAACTTGAAGGAAAGGCAAGAGGTGGATGGCAGTGGGGGGGAAGGGGAGGTATTTTTTTTTAAAAGGCTGATGTTAGAATCCTATGTAGGGATAGACAAAACTTGCTGAGAATGTCAATGAAAATGAATCTATAAACTCTGGGTTGATTTGCTAGCAATTAAGTAGCTTGTTTAAAATACAGTAATATTAAATTCTGAACATGCTGTACATGACCATGAGAATTCCTCAAAGCAAGGCTGAGTGGGAAAACAACCAGCTCGAGGTCAAAGCTGGGAAATCCATACAACACTGTCCAAAGGTGTCCAACAAAGTCAGTAATGGCATAACAAACCAGAGAGCAGCAAGGGGGACAGCTAGGGCTTAAGGGTATTTTTGTTCTGTGTTTTTATTATAAAAGGAAAAAACTATTCAGAAATCTTGACAAAAAAAGCAAAGGAAGATCTGGCACTCAGAAAAGATACCAGGGTACAAAATCACAAGTGTCTGAACCCAGAACAGTGAACCCCAACCTCATCACTAAGAGACAGGCAAGGGGACAGCTTGAACATACTAGGATGCATGCAACTCTGAAACTGTACAACTTATAGAAACCCTATAAACATTAGAATCTAAAATTGTTTTGCCTTTATAAAGGTTTTTTTTTTTAATATATCAAAAGGCCTGCTTTAGTGACATGCTAGTCCCACCAGAAAATAAACACCCATAATCCCTCCCCCGCCTTGTCAGTAACATGGTTAAGTTGACCAGCCAACTCACTTTTTACCACCCCCCACCCCCCCTTCCCCACTTATGTGCGCTTCATTCACTATGTGCTTGTTAAAATCACAGCCACTGGTGGTTCAGGCTGCCTTTAGCTGTGACCATCGCTATCTGGACGGGCAAGAGGGTTAAGTTGAAAAGATGGCCAGCTTTTTTTTTTGTCCCAGTTCCTTTCTAACAACCCTTTCTTCTTAGCAGGAACTCCCTGCTTCTGACCATACCTTCCCACCTGCTCTGCTTTTCCACCCCAGGGCACCATGTCCATACATCTCAAAGTTTTTTTGTTTTTAAATTTAAATATAAAAATATTTTGAGTGAAGGATGAGTGGGTAAGGTTCCTTTTCTCTTTAAAACTGAGCAGTCCCCATTGGTTTACACAGTCTACAAGATTATCTTCTGACCAAAGGCTTCCCCTCTAAGCCAGGGAAAACAAAGAGCCCCGTACAGCTAGAAGACAAAGGGTTTGTTTTCCTGCAAGTTGAGATCACCAACCCTTACTAATTCTTATCTGTTAAGAAAAGTAGATTACAGTCTCATATGAATTTAATACTCTTCTTCCTCCCTTCCAAAAAAACTCATAATTCCTCCTACCCATCCACTCTCCCCCAACCCGCCCATCTCAAATATCTTTTATTTTTTTCCTCTGGAAGCCACAAGTCTCTGTTGATGTACAAACTTGATTAGATGGAAGCAGTGGTTACGTTCCCCAACCCCTTTTCCCCACTAACATACTATTATCTCAGTCTTCAAAAAGTCATCAATGATGGGGAAAAAAAAGATTAAAAACATCCCAACCCTACTCCCCTTCCCCCACAAAAAAAAAAAGCAAGGAGTTATCTGTGGGCACAAAAAAACATGGTATTTTGTGCCCTGAGTTACATCTAGTAGGAAAACTTGGAAGAGGGGAGAGGTGAGGTGGAAGAGGGCATGAGAAAAGGGTTATGGGGTGGGGGATACAGAAGGTATCTGTAGGTCTAGTCCACTTAGTTTTTATACTGAAAGGGTTCTTCTCCTGTCTCATTGAGGAGACAGGTACGGATAAGCGCCTCTGTCACTGCATAAGGGTCACAGTTGGCAGAGGGGCGGCGATCTTCAAAGTAGCCCTTCTTGTCCTGCCCAACCATCCTGGGAATTCGGATGCTGGCGCCGCGGTTGGCCACACCAGCAGAGAACTCGTTGATGTTGGATGTCTCATTGAAACCTGTCAGGCGACGGGCATTGTCCAGACCCCCTTTGGGGTCATAGGCTCGGATGTGATACTTGTGTCGTTTACTTAATCTCTCGATGGCTTCTTCAATAAACCTGAAGAAAAGCAGGCAACAGTGAGGTCAGAAACAGCCCAATGAAGGCAAAGAACAGGAAAGGAGCGAATATGGGGACCAATGTGTTTCTAAATTTAAAAGGTAAAAGACTATAACAATTATTTTGCCAATATTCCATTAAACATTTGCTAATTAAAATGTATAAAACTTTAATATTCATTTTTTAAAAATAATCTTGAGCTCCAAATTCTTTCCCTCCTTTAGAAGGCAAGCAAACTTCTCTCAAACTGTTTTTAAATAAAAATCACTGTGGCTCATGGCTCAAGACTATACTATTATGGGAAAAGTATTAGCCAGGGACAAGGCATTTAACTTATTTCTCATCACAAGAGGGAATTGAACTAGTATCTATCCTTCACAACCCTAGAAATATACCCTGTAAACCCAAAGGCATAGGACAATTCTTTAAATGAGTTATATTCCCTACTTATATATGATTTATATCAACCTATATTAGTACAGATTGGTTTGTAGTCATTGAAATGTAACAAGATGAAGAGATGAATCTCCCTCTTTTAGCTGAAGAGAATTAAGGGTAAAGAAATGTGGTATAATTTTAAGATTGCAACTTTCTATATTGGTTGGGGCGTGTGTATGTATGGGTGTAAGGGCAACTAGAAAGAACAAATAGGTTATCACTTTTTAAATGTCATAAATTGCTAACTAATCTGACCAGGATTTAATACTGTGTCAAATTTGTTTTTCTGATTTTTTATTACCCATTGATCTCTCAACTGGCATAATCCATCCTTTTTGACCAAGCTTTGTCACTGAATTTGTTCTTCCAGAATGAAGATTCTTAATGTACCACATGCTTTGAAGATCATAGTCAGAAACTGAGAATCTCAAAACATAAAATCTAAAAGGAAACTTTCTAGCTAGAACGATCAAATGTGCCTTAGGGAAGGAAACATGGAAGACCTATTTTCTCTATCCAGAGATCTCATTTATTCTACAGTCCCCTTTGACTACCTCCATGGTAAAAAAAAAAAATCAAGTTTCTTACTTTAGACCATTCTCTTCTCTCATGGCCTTGGTACTGAAGTTAGTATGGCAACCAGCTCCATTCCAGTTTCCAGGGATGGGCTTGGGATCAAATGTTACGATCATTCCAAAATCTTCACACACTCGATGGAGGATGAAGCGGGAAACCCAGAGGTGATCTCCCATTTCAATCCCTTCACACGGTCCTATCTGGAACTCCCACTGAAGAGAACACCAACAGCATTCATTGGGTTTTAAAATTGTGAAAAGACCATTCACAAATCATAAGTATTATCTACATCCAGTAGAAGTTGGTTACCCTCAAAGAACCTAAATGCATTTTAAAAGTCTAGGCAACTCTAATAAAAGTTCCTTGAGGGCAGAGTTTGTTTTTCAACTTTATATATATATTTATATATTTATATTCTAGGCAGTACCTGTCAGGCTACATATTAATGTTTGTTGGAAGTGAACTCTCCCAGGTAAATTTTTACCACAAAAATCCATCTGTCCTGTCCTAGTCCAATAATCCAGTTTTACCTGGGCCAGCCTAAATCCTGGTAATAAAGGACCAAAGGAAAAGTCTTTACCTGAGCTGGCATTACTTCAGCATTTGTCCCCCCAATTTTGACTCCAGCATATAGGCAAGCCCGGTAATGAGCTTCCGCTATATCTCTTCCATAGGCTTTATCAGCTCCCACGCCACAGTAATATGGACCTGTGGTGCAAGAGAAGATAGGAGACAAGCATAAGACAGAAGCTCCTGAGGAAATTCAAATCCTTTTCCAAGCCAAGGCCCTTTAAAGAGGGAAAGTGTTTTAAGCTCAAGGCCTGCATATTCCCTTGGATGACTATTATTCTTTTGGTTTGGGGATTACGCCTCTTCTTTCCTCCCTCCCCCAATTCCTGGCTGGGTCTGCAGGTTCCATCAGCTCTCTTTGTACATGCAACGTCTTGGGTAGCAACGATGTGACCCTTATCTGGACACAGAAAAAGGGATCCCAGGAAAAAAAAAGATGATTCCAGTGGCCTTAGTTCTACTTGTTCAGGAAAGGAACTGGTTGCATTCAGCAGTCAGGGAAAGCTTACCCTGGGGTCCAGGGAATCCATTGGAAGGCCAACCAAAAGGGTGTCCATCTGTTCCCATGAGAGTATACTCTTGCTCCATACCAAACCAGGGTTTCTGGTTGGTCACCATATCCATTATCCGTTTACAGGTATGCCTCAAATTGGTCTCTGAAGTAGAAGAAAAAAATAAAGAAACCATTAGGAACATATCTTATTATCAGTCCAGGATCTGAACGCCAGCCCAAAAAAGGATATTACTGATAGAAGAATTTAAAAAAAGCTGACTTGTTACCCTTGACCAACTATGTGAACTGGCTTCAGTTCATCACTTTGAACTCCCAATCTAGTGCGAGCTAGCATTCTATACATATTGGCCAAAGACAAGTTTGTTCTAATTAGAAAAGAAAGCTGTCCTTAATTTGTCACATGCATTGTGTCCCAGAGAAAGTGTGGCTAGAAAACTGAATGTGGAGCCAGGGAAGACGAGGCTCAAAACTCCTCTCTAAAACTACTAGATATGTGACCGGAGGCAAGTGACTTAAATTTCATTTTGACTTTTCTCAATTAAGAAATGAGTAGAGTGGACTCCAGGGACTCTCTAAAAGTCCTATCAGCATTTGGTGCTCTAAAGCATCTGAGGACTGCAAAGAAATTTTACTTCTAGTTAAGTTGATGGTTAATTGAAGTCAATGGAGTGGTTAGATCCATCTGGATACACTACAGAGCAATAAGGTTTTTATAACCCCACTAGGTCAGATAGCAGAAGTCTTTAATCATAAAAGATCCTCCAAAAGGCCATAACCAAACCAAATTTTAACCAGTTAAAAAATAAGACAATTCAAGTTAAAGATCAAGAACTTAGAAGCAAGCAATTTACACCTTTTTATCTCACTATACTGGAGTGCTTCCCAGATGACCAAGATCCACTGCCAAGATAACACTGGGCGAGAACACTGATTACCTTTCATTCAAGTGACATTGTCCTACATGGATCTTCAAATGTTTCATGCATTGATTAAGTCAACACTGAGCAGGGTATGGGTGTGGGACCCCCATACCATGGGGGGTATGAGCAGGGTATGGGTGTGTGGGACAGAAAAATTTTAAGATGCGATCTATGCCCTGTTATTAATATTTGTGAAAAGACCTTTAGCCTAGCGTCTGGCACATTTGCTGCTGCTGAATGTTCAGCGTTTTTAAGTCTTGTCCAACTGAAAATCCTATGTGAGGTTTTCTTGGCAAAGATAATGAAGTGGTTTGCCATTTCCTTGTCTACTTCATTTTTCCATATGAGGAAAATGAGGCAGACAGGATTAAGTCAGTAGCCCAGGATCATAGAATTAGGTGTTCTGAGGACCCCTAGGCCCAGTACTTGTGAACTACTATGTCACTTACTGTGCCTGTGGCACAAAGGCAACACTATGTTCTCTCCCAAGGTAAGTGTCTAAAATTGAGAAGCCTATGGGTAGAAATACAACTTTAAGAAGTTGTTAAATGATAACTGGAATAGGCTAATCTAGCCCAATTTCCCATCACTGTAAGTGAGGAATGTGCTGAACCCTAGTCACTTAGTACTTGGACCAGGCCTGAGAAGATATATGCAGACTTTAGCTCAACCCCGGAACTCATCATGAATCCTGTCTCTACATTAAACAAATGTAAATCATATAGCTAGCCTCTGCTAAAGACCTTCATTGATAACAAAAAGCTGCCTTTTAAGGATTTCACTTTCAAATGAGGGAGAGACCACATACACATATTAATATTAAAAAAAGTTGAGTTGAAAAGCACTAATTAGGACACCTGTAAAGTCCTCTTACTACTCGAGCTCAAAAGAAAGGAAGCCAGAGATTCTAAGAGATGAAGATTTCAGGGAAAACATTCCAGGGAATGGGGGAAAGCCAATAACAAAAGGCAGGAAATGGAGTCTCCATTACTCTCAAGCCAGCAGTTCTCCTTGTATTTGGCCAAAATCTGCTTCCCTATAACTTAGCCATGATCCCAAGTAGAGTCCTTTTTCTACAGGAAGCGTGTCATGCTTCCTTCTTAAGAAGGAATTCTTCTCTATTCCAGTCTAAACATCTCTAGTTTCTTCCACTCATTTTTAAGCCAAAGTTTTTGAGTTCCCATATTATCCTCCCAGGGGCATTCCAATTAGTCCCAAGTTCCATGCTAAATTGGGGCTCTGAGAAATGAATGTCTTTTCTACCTTTTAAACATTTCATTTAGCCCCTTTTATTTATTTATGGGGTGATCCTCATTCAAGATCTTATAGCTCATTGGCCTGGATTACTATAACAGCTTCTTGAATGGTTCTCTCCTCTCTCCAAAGAGTTCACTCTACCTTGCTCCAAATCCTTTGGAAAAGGGATAAGGGGAAATCTTTTAGTTCCCTCTCAGAAGAGACAAGGATCCTTACCTGCAGGCTTGCGGTTATACTTGTAAACTTCGCAGAAAACCAGTTTGTTGGGGTCCTTTCGGAAGGGGTCCCGGAACAGAGCAGCAGGAATAAGGTACATGTCACTGTTAGAGCCTTCGGACTGAAAAGTGCTGGAGCCATCAAAATTCCATTCAGGTAGTTCTGGGAGGGGGTGGGAAGAGAAAAAGATCGAGGTGAGCCAATCAACTCCATTTAAAAATGTACATGTGTTTTCAAGTCGAGATCACTCCCCCAACCTTCTCATGAATAATTTTTATATAAGAATATATGTATGTGTGAAAGAGGGAAAGACAGAAGATGAGTGAAGGGAAAATCTACATTTAAAGAGAGTTGTTACTAGACATAGTTTTAGAGCTGGAAGGGACCAAGCTCATGTAATCTAACTTCATGTTATAGATGAGAAAACTCATGGAAAAGCTATTAGCCCAATACTACCAGTTAGGTAAAGAAACCACTATTTAATCTCAAGCCTGCTATAATTCATAATCCAGAGCCTTCAGTAAAAGGCCTTGCTCAAAATACAAATCTCTACTTTTCAAAGTAATTTACTCATTTTTTTTTCAGTTGCATCCAACTCTTCATGACCCCCTTTGGAGTGTTCCCTGCAAAGGAGTAGTTTGCCATTTCCTTAGCTAGCTCATTATACAGATGCTGAAACTAAGGCCAACAGAATTAAGTGTCTTATTTGTCCAGGATCACATGGCTAGTAAGCTTCCCACTGAGCCACCCTACTGCCACTAAGGCCAAGTTTCTTTCCTCATCACTCACTATCTTTCTTTTCTACTCACACTTTTCCTCAGCAAGAGTTAAGCTAGCTGGAGTCACTATCCTATTCCAATTCTGTACAGGGAAGATGCTGAATGATCCTGTACAAGTCACTTAACAGCTTGTTAGATGCCAACAGTTATTATCACTGTCCTTGGATTTGCATAGGAAGCAATCTACCAGATCAGATTTTTAATTTCTAACATAATACAAGTAGCAATGAGATAGATGGAGATCCTTTCCTACCAATTTTGAATAAAAGAGGCCCCCATTCTTTGTCTCCAACTGGAATTCAACAAAAAGCTAATCTGGTAGGAATTAGGGCAAGGGTTGCATAGAGTCTGCTCAAGAGTTCAGAGGATGACAAGACAATATATAACAATCTGCTCGGGCCAGAAATAAAATTGAAAGAAGGAGAAGCTGCAGATGGACCTTACCATCGATGCTCTTCGGTTCACTGTCTAGGGTCCGAGTTTTACAGCGCAGTCCCTCACCAGTGCCATCGATCCAAATGTACATGGCCAGGACTTTGTTTCCTTGAGGCAGGTTCATGTACATCTGCTTGATATTTTTGTTCAAGTGAGAACTGGCTGAGGTGGCCATGTTTGAAGCTGTCCTGGTTAGTTATAAAGCAGGAGGAGAGGGAAGGAAAGAGAGGGAGGGGGGAAAAAAGAAAACAACATGAGAACAGTGATCCCAAGCTGTTGCTAAGATCCTTCAGAAAAGATTTATCCAGACAGGTAGAAGTATAACCAAAGCACTAACTCCCCAGCTTTCAGTTAATTAACATTTATTCATTCAACAAATATTTGAGAGTTTTAATAAAGCAAAGTACTAAGATTAAAAAAAGTACAAATAATGGAATACATATAATAATTTGAAAAAGGACACACCAGCAGCTGGGTGGGTGGAAATTAAAAAAGGCTTCACAGAGATGGTAGCTCCCTGCAGAGAGAGATACAGAGGTTGAATCAGTTTCAGTTATGCCTCTTCAAGGCATAACAAAGACCACAAATTCTATGAATGTATTAGAATAGAAAGGGTGGGGGGGTGGCCTAGAGGACAAAAACTTAATTGGGATGGCCAGCAGGCTTCCAAGGAAAGGATCAAGGTACTACATAAAACCAACAGTACAAACACAGATTGCATTTTTCTTCATTCCTCTGAAGTGCTTAAGTTGGAATCAAATCTAAATTTACAAACTACACCTGGCGTCCCACTGGAGCTAACTTCAATCATCCAGGAAAACTCCCATTTCTAGAACTAGTCAAAAGATGCTGTCTGTCCTTGGTTCTCAGCAAGAAACCAGGACATCAGGGGGTTGATGCCATGATACTCCCAAGTTGGATTAAGTGAGGAAGGGCTGTTCAAAGTCACCAGCCTCACTTTGTCCTCCAGAGCCATCTGGGTTCAGTGGCAAGATATAGAGATAGCTCTGGATGCAATGGGAGACTTAAGCTAAGACTTTTAACAGATTGATGCTGCACCCCTTCAGTGATTAAGGATAGGTAAGAAAATATGCTAAGGGAACAGCCTCTTTTTCCTTGCCCCTCCAAATTTTTTTTTAATCTGGCATAGGGAAGAACCCTATAAAATAGAAGGAATTCTAAAATACCATGGGACATCCAAACAAAACAATTCAAGCTTCTTTTAAAGAAGCAAATACCATTTCCAAAGTCAAGAGAGAAAGTACATTCACGGAAGGCGGGCAAAGTAGAGATGGGATATTTTGAAATTAACTTTGAACAGAGATGCAACTGTTTCTATGGGTAACCGCAATTCAGTTACCACTTACCAAAATAGGTACTCTCGTTTTTGGGGAAAATTCACCTGGTCGGTCAAGTAATGAGAAGTCAGGCCAAGTCCTCGAGGAACTATTGCCCAAAAAAAATGGACCTTAAATCAAAGCCAAACCTCAGCCTTTTCCAATATCCGAGAAATCCACTTCTCAGACGCTTCCAGGGAGCCCTCCCTTCCAATTAACTTGTCAAGTCTAGTCAATTCACCCCGGGCGGCTGTTTTTTTTTTTTTTTTTGTTTTTGTTTGTTTTTTTTAAAGAGAAAGTACTTCCTCTATTGGCCAAAGAATTTGTTTTTTTAACTTCAGCGTCCCCTAACCTCAGGCTAACCCACATTAGGCAGGAACACCGGTAGGGACTTAAAAGTGATCTGGAGTGGAAGCTGCAGCTCCACCGCATCTCTTCCTCCTCCTCCTTCTTCCTCCTCTTCTTTCTTCCAGACACCCCCCTCCCCCGTCTCCTCCTCTTCTCCACTCACCCCGGCCATTGTGGGATAAGGAAATCGATCTGATTAGGCCTACGCTTCAACCGTCTCTTTTTCAGCTTCTGTCCATGCCTTTCCTCATAGTCACTGGTCTCATACTGATCGCTGTGGTTCCGCTTTTCCCCCTTTCCCCTCCGGACCCGAGGAGAAGAGGATCGAGAAACAAGGTGCGGAGATATCGACCGAGGAGAAACAGTCTGGGAGGAAACTGCCTTCATAATCACTAACGGGGTCCCCCCTGACTTCAACGTCCGAGGAACACAGGAGCTGTACGAGGAGGCGGATGACCCCGAGTCTTCTGGGCTTTCCTCCCTTTTCTCCCTCCCTTTCCCCCTCGCTTCTTTCCCTTCCAGTGGTTGGCAAGGAGATGGACCCCCTGCCCCCCTCCCCCCACCCCTCCCCTCCAGCTCCTGATTTTACGATCTTACAGAGAACTGTAAGAAGGAGCATGCCCCTCCTTAGAGAAGAGGGTGCCGGGGGGAGGGTGAGGCAGCCAGGCAGAATGTAAAAGAGGCCAGGCCGGCTGCCTTCTGTCTCTGGCCTCTTCCAGTCTCCGCCGGCTCTCAAGGTAACGCAGCAGCTCCGGAGGTCCCATTGTTTGGTCACAAATGGAAGCCTCGAATTGCCCCGGAATTTCCCCGGGACCTAGCGGGCGGTTGCAAGCAACAGAGCTGGTGCACAAGTGACAGGCCGGCCGCTGTCTTACCCAAAATAAAATAAAAACAAAATCCAAAAAGCTTTCTCCTCCTTTCTCCTCCTCCAGGACGCGAAAATCGCGAAAACCTCATACACAATACACACACACCCCTCTGGGTTTCACTCCCACAAAGAAAATAAAACAGAAACGCCGAGCAGTCCAGATACTAAAACATCGGGCCAACGTCTAAGGCACAGCGGGTTTAGGGGTAAACAGAAAAGGCCTTAGGGGAGGTCCTCCGCCTACATAACGTACACACTAAGAAAACAACACCCTCTTCCCCCTCCCCTCCCCCAAGTCTTTCAACGGAGACGCCCGTCCTCAAGCACCCAGCATCAGCACAATCCTCGCGAACAAGATAAGGGCATTCTCGGATGCTTTGGAGCGACTTCGCACTACGGGGAAGGGGGAGGCATAAAGGGGAATAAGAAGGAAAGACCTTGGAGCTAGGGGGCGGGGAATGGAAGAAACAAGTTTTGCAAAACATGCTTTGCAATGTCCCTTCCCGCCCCTCTACGGAGAGCTCTCGGGATTGCTTACCTGGGCCCGGAACGGGGCGTGCAAACAAGTTGTCAAAGTCGGGGGCGTAGGAGGATCGCTCCGCAGGTTCGCCGAGCAGGGAGAAGGGAGAAGGGAGAAGGCTCTAGCTGGTGGCGGTAGAGGTAACAGCGAAGAAAGCGGTTTCCATTCTCAGCTCTGCCTGGTTCGCCAGCCTGCTTAGCTCCATTTATTCCCTGAGCAGGGCCCGCCCCTGCGAATCCTGATTGGCTTCCAGCCGCCGAGCACCCGACCAGCTCAGCTGATGCAGGGCGCTGCAGTCCAGGCCATTGGGCAGGGGGTGGTGCCTGCCAAGGGGGCGGAGGGCCGGGGCCGAGGGAGAAAGAAAGGGAAGTGGGGGATGGGGACGGCCGGGTGGGAGAAGAGGAAAGAGAAAGCAGGGCTGGGGGTGGGGAGGGTCATCCGAGCCTGCGAGAGTCTGGCCCGCCCGGGGAGGACCCCGCCTACTGTAGCCGAGATAGAGAAAAACAACTGCGGCTGCCGGGGCTGGGGACTTCCCTCCAGCTGCTGCGGCAGCCCGACCCCTGCCATGCAATCTGCCAATTGTGTTCTCCCCCCACCCGCGCCTTTCCCCCAGCTGCAAACCTCGAGAGCCTGCCCGGCGCAGCCTTTGGATAGCTGCGTCGCACCCCCTTTTTTCCCCCTCCCCACCCTCCCACCCCCACCCCCCGCCTTTGCCCGATCGCCCACTCCCCTCTGCACCGGAGAGGGTCTATGCAACTTCTTAGGACCTCGGCTCACGCCTCCTTGTCTGGGGGCCCCCTGGAGCTGAGCCCCTTCCCGCCCCCAAGAACCAGGACAAGGTTGAAATAAGCCGAAACCTCTCCAGCCTTGCAGCGGAATTGGGCAGCTGAGATGCTGCCCCCACGGGGAGGGAACCTTTTGCTTTAGGCTTTTTCTTTGCTGTTGTGCCAACTCTTCCCCTTTAAATTGAGAAAGGAACGGGACCAGGATGAGATAGGATAAAAGTGTGAGACTTGGCTAGGTTGTACCCCGGAATGACAGCGGAGCTGGAGGAGGGGAAACGGAGACTAAAATAAATCGGCAGGGATTCCGAAGGCCTGGAGATTGTTTTTTTTTTTGTAGTTGTTGTTTTGTTTTTCTCCCTTCCTAACTTGGAAATTGAACTGAGGCCGATCCACTCGACATGTGCTTGAATTAATCGTCCCTGTTTTCATAAAAATAAGGAGCCAGCGCTCTACGCATGGAAGAGTACTTCCCCTTGCCTCATTTCCACTCCTAGCTTCAAATGATTCTGAGTCGCTAAATTCTCTCTGCGAAATAAAGACGATAATAATTTTCCTACGAACCTATCTCAATACCTTTGACAAATACAAAGCCTGTAAAAAGGCAAGAAATGCTATTTGATATAGGATCTACACGGTACTGTTATATAGTCACTAGAAACCCACTTCATCTTTACAAAGTTTTAAGACTTGCTCATGAAGCTTGAAGAAAGTAGGATTCTTGTTCCCTGGCTTCTTAATTTAGAAGGGGGGCGGGGAGAGGGGGAGGATGGGGAAGCAGTGATCTGCTTAACATCCAGACCATGGAAAAGATTTGACTTCTCTGGGTCCTCAGAACCCCTATTCCCTAAAATGTGGATGACATGCTTAAGTAACAGACCCTGTGTACATTTCAAATAGGATTGTTCTCTACTTAAGACGTTCTGAAAAAGCAAATCAATTCAAGGAATCAGAATGAAAGGAATACTCATTTGGGAGCCAAGAGATTTTAGTTGCCCTTGTGCAAGAAGCTGTGAGTGACCTTGATGTTATTCTCCAACTCAAGAGACCTGAATGTAGGTTTTTCCTCTACTAACTTATGTGACATTGAATAAGTCAAGTAATTGTGCCAGGCTGTTTCCTCAATTGTGGAATAGGGGGGCTGAATTAGAAGGTCTCTTCAAGCAAGCTCTGACATTTTATTTTTCTGTAAAAGAGGAAGAAAAGGGTATTTTTAAAAAATATACTGTTATTTTATTCTAACAGAACTTTTGAATGTCCAATTCTTGAAAAAAAAATTTATTTTGTTTTGTTTTACTCTTAAATGATTAGTGATGTCTCTTTAGTGAGATAATTTATTTATTCATTCAACTATTGTTTACTAAGTACGTTTACTAGGTCCTTGGGGATTCAAAACCAAGGAATGAAAATGTCCCTGTCCTTGGGAGTTTACATTCTAAAGGTTTATGCTTTATACCTTGAGCATATAAACTTTCAATTCAATAAGTAAACTCGTAATCAGTTGTAATTAGAGCAATGCCCATAATTATTATAATTCTTTAGATGTCAGAATTTATTGTCTACTGTCAAGGGTCATCATCATCATCATCACCCACTTTAAGCACTTATTTTGTACCAGATAGTTTTAATAGTCCAATGGGAGAAAAAAAAAAAAAAAACTAGAGGAATCAGTGCCTTAAGTAAAAAAGCATTTATTTAGTACCTATTATGTGTCAGACACTACACTAAGTTCGAGGGATACAAAGAATGACAAAATAAAGTCCTTGATCTTAAACTCACTGTTTAATAGTGAAATTACCAGCAAACAACTATGTACAAATTATATATGCAATAAATTGAAGACAATCACAAAGAAGGTACTAAGATTAAAGAGAATACGAAAGAAAGGCTTAAAAGATCCACAGGATATGTCCTACTATCTCAAAATTTTGGGGTATTTTTGTCATTTTGGGGGGAGGGAGGGTTGGTTCCTGAAAGTAAATTGCGCCTACACTAATCCACAATTTGATACATGACCTGTAGGTTTGATGGCTGCATTCTGGGATCATTAGTGGATTGAGAGTAAAACAAATTTACTTTAGAATTGAATCTCTATGGCATTATATTCTAACAGTTTAAGCTAACCAGCCCATACATGACGACCCTAACCCAAACCCTAAAGAAAGCAATCCTAGAGACTGTATTCATGTATGAAAAAGGAAAATTTAGTTGGTTTGTCCTTCAAAATTCCAAGGCTCAAAGTTAGACAGCACTTTTCCCAGTTCTGCTCTTATCAGTAACAATACCAATATCCTTTGCTCCATCTCTCATCAAAAAAGTAATGAGAGTACTTCTACCATTGAATTCTCTTCTCAGCATCTTCTGGGACATAAATACCAGTGCTCTCACAATGGGATAACTCAGACTTCTAGTTTTGAAATCATGTTTTTTTCTTTGAAGCAGCATATGCCAAAAGAGGGGCTAAATTGGGTTTCAGTTTTCATTTCTCCACTAATCTGCTTTTACTTTTTATTTTTTCATTTTATTTTTCTGGATCTATTTCCTCTTAAGATGAGAGTTTGGAGCAAGTGAAGGATGGGGGGGGGGGTAGAATGGGAAAATGAATGATAATTTACATAGCAATTACCAAGTTCCAAATCCGTTTTAAAAAATAAATATTACAACCCTATTAGAAGGCGCAATTGTTATTCCTATTTTATAGTGAAGGAAACTGAAGAAAACAGGTTAAATGATTTGCCTATCTAAGCTACTAAGTATCTTGTAAGAAGTCAATTTTGAATTCAGGTCTTCCTGTTTCTAAACCCAGTGCTTTAACTACTGTGATATCAGTTGCCAAATGCTAAATTACTTTTATAACCCTATTAATTCTAAGATTCTATAACATAGAGAGTGGAGGTGGATAAGCAGGCAATATATTATGTAAGGAATCACCCTTTTATACTCTAGCAAGGATATAGCTTGTAAGAATATATAGATTTGAATTGGGAGGGAGGAGTAGAGAGTGAATCTTGTAATTGGGGATGCCTCAGTAACAGATCAGGACTGGAGGCAAGACAATAGATTTAATGAAGGAATAACAGAGTTTGTAAAATGGTAATTTCTTGCCTATGTGCATTAGTCAGAAGGACCAGAGCTTGAAATATATCTTTGCTATTACATATTGTGGTCCTTAGACAAATCAGACTTCCTGTATGTCAACTTTCTCATTTATAAAAAGAGTTGATGATTTCTTGGAAGAGAGAGAGAGAGAGAGAGAGAGAGAGAGAGAGAGAGAGGAGAGAGAGAGAGAGAGACGGAGAGACAGAGACAGAGACAGAAAGGAGGGAAAGGGGAGAGAAAGAGGAAGAGAGGGAGGAAGGATGGGTCTTGAAGTCAAGAAGACTTAAATTCGAATCCTGTCTTAAAAACTTACTGGCTGTGTAGTCAATTTCCTTCTCTTTAGCCTCAATTTCCTCAGTTGTAAAATAATGATAATAACAGCACCTACTTCCCAGGGTTATTGGAGGATCAAATGACACTGTACGTTTAAGCTTTAATCTAATAAAATAATCTAATCAATTCAATAAGTAAACTCACAATCAATTGTAATTAGAGCAATGCCTATAATTATTATGAATCTTTAAATGCCATAATTTATTGTCCACTGTCAAGGGTCATCACAAACCTTATCCTTAGATTCTAAAGAAGGAAACAATGTATAAGTTGTGTACATTCATTGGGGAAGGGATGAAAAGGAATAATCATTTCTATAACACCTACTATGTGCCAGAAGTTTGTTACAAATATTATCTCATTTGATTCTTACAAGTCTAGAAGATTATTATTATTATTTCCATTTTACAGATGTGGAAACTGAGGGGGGGGGTTGTTTTGTTTTGTTTTGTTTTGTTTTTAAGTGCTTTTCCCAAACTTTCACAGCTACAATCCAAGGTAGAGGAGAGGAGGGGCACTGATATCCTATTTTATAAATAAGGAAACTAAAGCAAACAGAGATTTAAATGATTTTTCCATACTTTTACAAATATTAAATATTTTAAGGTAAATTTGGACTCAGGTTGTCCTGATTTAGGCCCTTCCTTCTACCTATATAGATAAAACTTGAGGCACAAGTGTTATTCTAATTAATAATGATTTTCCCAAGATTCCACAACAATTAGCCATTAAACTCAATTTTTTTCCCCATTGAAAAATGTAAAGTTACATACAATGAATTCAGGGAAAACTTGAGAGTCTATTTCTCTTTTCCTGAGTTCTGTCTAGTACATTTTTCCAGTTTTAGAGGTCTCTTTAACCTGTAGTGGAGGGACTCCTTGACTAGAACAACTAAGAGAATTTCTAAAACAAGGATAATTTCCCAATACTTAGCACAGTGCCTAGCAAATAGTAGGCACTAAATAGGTACTCATTGTTTGATTGTTCATAAAGATGTTACAAAGATAAAATGAGATTAACAATTAGTTTACAAGTATTTGATGAGATTCCATTACTGCCCTGCCCTGTATTCATTAGGAATATATTTGAAATTCTTTGTAAACACAGATTCAAACACCCCTCTAAATGTCAAATGTTAGTATTATTTATCATTGCCTAATTGGGGCATTTTTCACATTCAGGATATTCTTAAAGTTCACCAATACTTGTCAGTGAGAATTTTACTGAGATTAAGAAAAGGTATTTTTTGCTAGCTTTTATGGGCACTTAATGATTTTTTTTCTTTCATTTATGTGAATATGTAAGTCTCTTTTGATTATCCTGGCTTGTCCTGAACATTATTGGAACCCATTAGAAAAACCAAAACTATGGGGATATTGAAAAAACAAGGATTGGATTTATTTATTTCATTGCTTTTCCTTTTTTCCCCCAAGGAAATTCCAAATGGGTTTTTCCCCTCCCTGTTTCTAAGAATTCCACTATTTTGAATCTCTTAATTCTGTATGAGCAACCCAAAGTTTAATGGGAAACAGCCCCATCGCGTGCCTTCCGGATGTTCTCTGTTTTTCACCCCTTGATCACCTCCCTCTCTCCCTCCCCCTCTCTGGGCTTGGTCACCACTTGTTTATGAATCTGGAAAGGCTGGTCAGGATAGTGTGAAGATAGTACCCCCTGGTGGAATTGGAGAGAAATGCACATCTTTTTTAGTTTCCTTTTTTCTTTTTAAAAGCTTTTTATTTTCAAAACATATGCATACATAGTTTTTAACAATTACCCTTGAAAAACCTTGTATTCTAAATTTTTTTCTCTCTATTCTCCCTAGAAGCAAGTAATCCAATATATGTTAAACATGCTGCACAAGAAAAATCAGATGAAAAAGGAAAAAAATGAGAAAGAAAACAAAATGCAAGCAAACAACAACAAAAAGAGTGAAAATACTATGTTGTGATCCACTCTCAGTCCCCACAGTCCCCTCTCTGAATGCAGATGGCTCTTTCCATCACAAAACCATTGGAACTGGCCTGAATCGCCTCGATGTTGAAAAGAACCAAGTCCATCACAGTTGATCATCACAGTCTTGTTTTTGCTCTGTACAATGCTCTCCTGGTTCTACTAGGATCATCAATTCAATTAAGTCTCTCCAGGCCTCTCTGAAATCATCCTGCTGATCACTTCTCATAGAGCAATAATATTCTCTAACATTCATATACCATAACTTATTCAGTTATTCTCTAATTGATGGACACCCACTAAGTTTCTGAAAATGCACACCTTTTGTCAGGTTCCAATTCAATTGAACAAATTCAACTATTCAACAAGAAAGCAGAAATTTAAGTATGTTGTGAATATGGAGTTAAAAAGATCTGTATTCAAATACCAATTTTGAGACTTATCTTTGTAACTCAATAAATCACAGCCTCCTGGAAGGCATTTTTGTTTGCTTTTCAGTGGACATTGATTAAATGTTTACTGTATGCTAGGCGGTGGACAAAGCATTGGGTACTGAGCACATACAGAAAGTGCTTACTAAATGCTGATTGATTGAGCTTTTAGACATTCCTTAAGACTTATCTATTAATCTATAGATTCATAATTACCTTGGTAGAAATCACTTCTATGTCCATGAAATGCTAGCTGGTGGTAAAAGACTGGTGAGTTCTGGATCTGGAGTCAGGAATACCTGAGTTGAAGGATGACCTCAGACACTTAGTAGCTAGTGTGACTTTGGTAACTCACCCACCTTTGTTGACTTCCATTTCCTCAGCTATAAAATGGGAGTAATAACATCAACATCTTCTGAAGGTTGCTATGAAATAATATTCCAAAAAAGTGCTTAGCACATCATGGATCTTATCTGTTAATGATTATTCCCTTTCCTTTCTTTACCTGCCTATCATTTTTCTTTCTCTCTATCTATATGTAATCATTTATTTGAAATGAGATTTTTAAGGACATCCTTTATAAAATACACTCAGTTTGAAGTCAGAGGAACGGAGTTCAAATTCTGATTCTATTACTTCCTGATTGACCTCAGGAGACATATGTAATCTCTCACTTTCCAAATCTACAAAATGGAGAAGTTTGAACCTGAAGATTTTTAAGGTCCTTTTCCAATCATCAAACATGTAATCCTACAGGGAGGGGTACTGTGAGAGAGAAAAATATTTTAAGAGCCAAGAATCCATATTACTAAGAATTTATTGGTAGAAAACATCAGATCCAATGGTCTGAAATAGGTTGAGAATCTGATGATTCTCAAATCTATTTATTCAGCCTTAATTCCTTTGTTGACTTCCAGTCAGGATCTCCAAAGGGGCCTATTACTCATCTTGAACTGAACAAATATCTTAAATTCAATTTGTCCCAAACTGAACTCAGGTGGAATTTGAATTCAGATTCTACTGGCTCCAGGGCAGATACTCTGTCCACTATTGCACATAGCTATCCACTGGTCTTTTTGTACTTCATTTCTTGGCTATAGGTGTTTTCTTTTGCCTTTGCCTCCTGCTTCCTTTATTTTCCAGCTAAAATCCCTCTTTTTTTTTTTTTTCAGCAAGTTTTTTTCAGCTCTTCTTTAAAAAAAAAAAGTTCTTTTTATGAAGCAATTGGGGTTAAGTGACTTGCTCAAGATTACATATCTAAACTTAATTAACACTTAATAAAGTGTTAAGTAGCCAAGGTGGGATTTGAAGTGAGGTCCTTCTGGTTGCAAAGCTGGTGTTCTATCCAATCAGGCCACTTAGATGTCCTCCAACCTTTCTTAATCCTTGTGCTCTCCCTTTATTAATCATTTCCTACTTATCCTGTGTATAGCATGTTTGTACATAGTCGTTTACATGTTGCCTTCCCATTAGACGACGAGCTCCTCAAAGATGGGAAATGATTCTTGTCTTTATTTGTATCTGTAGTACTTAACACAGTTCTGAGCACACAGTGTATTCTTGATAAATGTTTAATGGCCTATTGATAGGATCAGAAAAGAAATGGAAGAGACTTAAATCATCTTGCCACTCCCTAATTTCGCAAATGAGGATACTGAGGTCCAGAGAGATGAAGTCATTTTCCCAAATTAGGTAGAGGAGAAATAAGAATTCAGAGACAGATCCTCTGACCTCATATTCAGTATTTTTTCCACTATTGAGAATCTTGATAGAGAAAAGGCTGTCAGGGAAAGTGTAAAACATAGCATGCTTCTGAGAAAGGCAAATCAGCTAAGGCATTAAGGTGTCTTGGGGCATATAATAAAATATTGATCACCTCAGAAATATAGGGGTAAAAAATAGAAGAAATCCAAAATGGAGAAAGTAGAAGTTGAGAAAATTGACTAGGTCAATTGTTTTTACATCCAACACTTTATTGAATTCTCATAAAAATGCTGAAGAAAATCAAAGAATCATTCATCTCATTTTATAGATGAGAAAGTGCAGATTAGTTGGCCAAAAATTCATAAACAATTAGGAGAATTAGGGGGAGTCTCATTGATAATCTTCATTTGACCCCAATCTCAGGTATTTGAGGAGAGAGCACAAAAACACTCTTTGCAAGGATCCAGGAAACTTTTATTATGCTATAGATTTGTTTCAAGTCTCTGCAAGACTGTTTCTTTTTCATTCTTCACCTTCTGTTCCCCTGAGGATTTGGTGATGGTCCAGACATCAGATCTGGATCATCTGGCTCAGATCTTGGATCAGATGGTTTTGTGACACTTTAGAAGTAAAGGCTGACAAAGATCACTTAGATAAATTGCCTTTTCTTTGGGAATTGACTCAGTTGTGATAATACTGGGGTAGAATGACGGCGTGGGACAGACTTAGGAAAGAGTACTACAGATTTTCTTTATATAGGGAAACCTAGGGGTGAGGAAATATTAATAGGCATTTGTTAAATACTAACTGTGGGGAGAAAAAACTCTCTTTAAGGTGCTATTGGTTAACACAGAGCATCCTTTCCCTTGAACCTAAAATCTAATTGAAAAGCTGTATTCAGGAAGGAAGTAATTGTAAGTTATCAGCAAAGGGCAAAATAAGAATATGGACCATTTGTGGTGCTGAAAAAAGATAGAATCCAGGAGTAACAGTTTGGAGTGAAGTTCATTAGAAAAACATTTTTAGAAGTGACTTTTGCTTGAAGAACATGATGAAGGAAAGAAATGGGCATTAGGGTATTATATGAAAAATACAGAGACAAGATCTAGGAATTCTAATATTAACTGGACATTCAGGTTTAGCCTGGCCTGAATCATCAAGGAATAAAAATGGAATCATACAAGGAATGCCTTTTTGGGGGGAAGAGTATAAAGGTCAATCTAAAATTCTCCTTTACTTCCCCTTCTTCCAATCTGTCCTGCATTCCTCCCTCCTCTTAGCTCACCACCCCCACTCCCACCCCACCACCTCCAGGCAAGTGTGGGATAGATAGGAAGGATTGCTACCCTTACTTGGGAACCCGTGAGGGAGAGAAACACACGGGCTGAGGAGAAGCCAGGGGAAAAGGGAAGCATGAAGGAATCCAAGTCACTCGTTGACCTCGAGGTTTCAAGGACTCTGCAAAAAGGGGGTGCTCTGGATGTGAACTTCTTGTAGCTCCTCATCTGGAGATTCAGGACGGCACAGGTAATACTCAGTCTCATTGTTCCCATCGGGGTCTGGTTCCGGGCCACAGTACTGACGCCCGAGGGTGGAGAAGGTATAGATCACTCCCAGGACCAAGGCATCCACTATCATGTGCCAGCAGAAGAAGATGGTGAGGAACATGACGCTTTCTTTGACATGGTAATACCATAAATGGGCAGTGGAGGGGTGAAAGTGAATGTAGGCTAAGTGCATCAGCCACGAACCAGTCACCAGGAAAAGCCAGGACTTGATGAGCCAAAGCTGGGCTTGATTGGGAACCCAGAGTTCTATGGTCATGGTCAAGACAAGAAGGGAGATGGAAAACAGGAGCAGGATGTGACTTTGTCTCTTCAGCCCTTCCTTATGCAGGATGTGGCAGGACATCATGGAGGCCAATACGAGGGTGGCCAAGACCTGGGCCCCCAGCTCCAGACCCCGTCGCCTCTTTGCTAGGCAAACTTGGCTTACCAGATCCACAAGTCCACTCAAGACGAAAGCGATGAACATGGTGAGATGCTGCCATGTGATGGGGAAGATTAACGTAAATTGTGGGTCATCGGGTCTCAGCAGAATCATGATGTGGTGAAGACTTAGGAGCTCGCGCAGGAAGCAGGTGAGCCCCAAAAGCACCTTCAGCAGCCCATCAAGGGGCAGCCGGAGGAGCCAGCCCCATCTCTTTTGGCTTCTGGGAAGTTCTGGGGAAAACGGGTCCCTGAGCAGGGCCAGAGACGTCAGCAATGCTTGGTAGATTCCAAAGATGAAGATGGAAAGACCTGCGATCATATGGCCACCAAAGTCACCCAGCATCACGATGACTGGGGACTCTGAAAAGTTGGGCTCAAGGGTGGCCATTCTCTCAGAGGAATCAGAGCATCTGAACCTGTGAAGAACAGGTGGCTGGCTATTTTTGCAGACCACACCCACCTTTACCCCTTGCTGCTTATACTTGGCAGGCAGATAAAGCCTTGGAGGGTGAGCCAGGGTCTGACAGGTCTTTCTCTCTGTGTACTCTGGAACACCAAGCTCTGCTGAAAAAATGTCTTGTACCCCGTCCTGTGACCTCCCATATCTGATCTGATCCATACTGACTCACTTCCAATTTTCCTTCATAATACTCTGCTCCTCTGGTTTATAGAACAGAAGAAGAGAGGTGATTGAGAAACTTAGAGAAGGTGGGGAGGGGGCAACCACACTCTCTGTAACATAAGCATGCTTTAATTTGTACAAATACAGACTACAGAATGTCAGAGTTGGAAAGGATTTCATTGGTTGTCTCACCCCAACTATATATCTTCTGACTGTTGATTTATTAATTGGTCAAGCATTCCTTCCTTAACTGCTGGATAAGACATCATCCAACTTCTGCATGACATCTTTCCAGTTGGGCAATCCTCTCCCTTCTGAAGCACCCCACTGTTAGGAAATCTTTTTTACACCAAATTTTATTTGTCCCTTAGCAATTTCTACCCTCCTCATTTTTACCTCTGGGGCTCAGCATAGGAAAAAATAATTCCTCTTTCACTCAACAACTTTTCAAAGAGGGTAGTCCTAAGATGTGGCCAGATAAATTCTCCTGGGCACATACACTGACTCACTTGTATACTCAGAGTCATCTTTGCCTATTGTACCCTGTGTGCTCAATATTTGATGGGACCAAGAAAAAATGAGCACTGCATTTGGATTCAGAGGATCTGTATTCAAATCCTGGACAAACCATCTCTCTTTCTCTCTCTCTCTCTCTCTCTCTCTCTGACAATTGGGGTTAAGAGACTTGCCCAGGGTCACACAGTTAGGAAGTGTTATCAGATTTGAACTCAGGTCCTCCTGACTTCAGGGCTGGTGCTTTATCCACTGTGCCATCCAGCTGTCCCCCTCACCTTACATCTCTTAAGCTGTTTCCTTATCTAAAAAAATTAAAAGATTGGACTTGTTGGTTTCAAAGGTAGCTTTTGTGCTTTCAATCTATGTTCTTAAAAAAAAAAAATGTTTCCCATTGTAGAGAATCTGAAATTTGCCTTTAAAAATTCATGTCTTTGATCAGCTTCTTTTATTTAAGAGATAAGGATAAAATAAGGTGGTTTTGATGGGGTCAGGGCAGCAATTCTTAGTTTGAAATAAACATATGACAAATTTACAATGGCCATAATCTTTGACAAAAAGATAGGTTTATTTAGGAGAAGAGATTATGGACAAAACAGAAGGTAAAATAGGCTCCAGGAGGGGCAAATATGAAATAGATTTGGGAGAGCACATGGCTAGCAAGGAAAAGACAAGTTTCGGGGAACTCACAATTAACCAGGAAAAAGGAAAGAGTCCATGAGGTGAGAGTAAGCCATTGCCTGGCAGATTAAATCCATAGAGGAGTTTAGTGGATTTACCAGAGTTAACTAGAATAAGAAGAAAGGTGCCATTAAAGAGAAGGCGCTATGGGCTTAGTTCTGAAGAGAATTTAGCAAAGATTTTCATCATAAGCAGATCTTTTATAGTGAAAATACAGTCTTGGGTAAAGTTAGAAACTCAGAGGGAGGGATTAAGGAGCCAGATAGAGTGTACCTGGCAGACCAGGTCTCAGACCTGTCTATAAAGATATGCTAATCAATATCTCAAAAGATTGTTTAAAGATACCCAGAGATTGGAGAATGGACCATGGAGATTGATAAAGAATTCCTTCCTCACAATCACTCTATACAAAAGGATATTCTGGGAATTGATTATATCTGATAATAGCTGCTTGGGTTTTTCCAGACAGAAAAAGAGAATAAATTCACCTAAGTTTGATTGGATGATTGCTAGGACTAATAAGGACTGAATAAGAAAACTGAAGACCTTCGGATATAAGAATTAAATTAATTAATCCCCCAATGTCACACATGTAATAGAAGACAAAGGAAGAATTTTAATTCCCTGATTACAGAAGTCCCGGTTTTTCCATTATAATATCCTGCTAAGGTGTCTGGAGATTATGATCCTTTTTCTCTGACTAACATCCTGCTTAAAGGCAGGGGAATGGCCAAGATTGATGGGGTTCTAGTGGCAGTCAGAGAGTTGTGGGAATCCCCTTTTGGTTGGTGCAGATCCTTTGTGAAGGAATTCACAAACCTGAAGAGTTTTAAGTGACAAAACTGTAAGTTTATTGTTGGATGAGAGGTCAGCTTTGCTAGAATTCTGACTTGTGGTGTTCTCTTCTTTTGTATAATATGATTGTTCTCTTGGAGCAGGTTTCTTGGGGAGGTTTTCTGGAGGCAGTTCAGTTCAGAGTAATAATCACCCCAAATGCAGCCAGGTGTTAAAAGTTCAAATCTTTTCTTGTTTCCTTCAATATAGCCCAATTAGTTTTCTTAGAGGCCTATCTCACTCCTTGGTTCCAAGAGCTCTTGCAGCTTGTCTTTTAGCTCTTCCAGTTTCTGCCTCTAGCTCAACTCCGACTCGTGGCTTCTCAATCTCCAACTTTTTCAACTGAACTCTTCTGACTGAGCTCAGCTGCTTTTCTGCTCTTTTAGAGGTGTAAACTCAAAGGTTGACTCCTCCTCTGAGAGTGGGATTATAGGAGATATGAATTTGGATATCTCATAGTGAACCCTGAAATCTCCCAAATGTGTGAACTAATGTGTGAACTTTCAAAGGTGTAAACTTAAGTATTGTTTCTATCAATATTAATGACTCAACACCTTGTAAAGATTTGCTCTAATGTGTGAACCAATAAGCATTGTATCAATTCCATTGAGTTAACACAAGGATTCTAATACTGACTTCCTAGTGGCAAAGTCCAGTTAGGGAAATGGAGGCTGGCACTGAGAAGAGAATGTCTTCACAGCAGGCAGGGTCCTGGCAGCTATGCTGAAAAGGCAAAGCATGCTATTTTGGACATTCTGCAAAGAAGTGAGTTTAAAATTGCCCTTTAATAGGGAATCTTGAGGCTCAGGTTTCAAGTTGAGAAGAAAGCCAAAGTCCCCAGACCCAGAGTTCATGAATGGAAATCACTTCTAAGGCTTCCTGAATGAGGATCTGGCTATCAATGGGGGTGATTTGCCTTAGAAAAGGCCAGCCAGGAGGATATGCTCTCTCTCATAGACTCTCTGGAGTCTGGGAGACCCCAGTCTCTTTTCTTTTGCAGATCAAAAGGGGACACAATTTCAGAGTGATTAATTTTAGAGATTAAAGGGAACAGTTTCACACCCCTGTCATACCCCTCTCAAGCTGTTACCCCCAAATTTATTTGGGATAAAGGGCAAAGATCTCAGACTTCTGTAACTACTTCAGATTGACAAGGGTCGTAGAAATAGTAGGGGGGAGAAGGGGAAGTTCAATCCAGGAGGAGAGGAATGAGATCTGAAAACAGCAGCAGGGCATCTAATTGTGTGTCCTAGTCAGTTGTCCCATGATCTGCAGGCTGGAGGGCAGTTGAAAATTCGTAGCTTGAAGCCTGGAGGAAACAAATCTCAGGAGCAGATTAATAATTAGAAGTGGATTTAATATAGGGGTTAGTAGAGAAGAGAAGGAGAAAGGATGTACCCCTTTCTTTCCAGACAGCCCCGTGAGCATGCAAAATATGAAAAGCATATGCAGAGTCAGTAAAAGTGTTCACTCTCATTCCCTTCCCCAGTTCCAAAGCTCTGATTAGGGCTGAGGTCACAGAAGGCAATGGTTTAGACTCTAGGTTGCCAGTGAGAATTACCTGATTTTATATCCCCATTTTCAGGGAGCAGGATGGCAAGGTCAAGAGTGTGCCGCACCCAGAGAATCAGGTTGGGTAGGAAACCCTGATATCTGTTAGGTCTCCCACCAAGCCTCTGATGTCCTTTGGTTTCTAAAATGCTTTGGACCTGGTGGGGAGTTAAAACCTCTAATGGCTATCCCAAAGTTAATTTTGAGGCTTCTTCAATTAAAAGGGCTATGGCAGCCACTGCTCTAAGGCAGGACAGCCATCCCAGAGAAACCAAGTCCAGTTTTAAAATACAAAAGATACAAAGGATACAAAGAAATTTTAAAGAAGGGAAAGGGACCTGTATATACATGAGTGTTTGTGGCAGCCCTGTTTGTAGTGGCCAGAAACTGGAAACTGAATGGATGCCCATCAATTGGAGAATGGCTGGGTAAATTGTGGTATATGAACGTTATGGAATATTATTGCTCTGTAAGGAATGACCAGCAGGATGAATACAGAGAGGACTGGCGAGACTTACATGAACTGATGCTAAGTGAAATGAGCAGAACCAGGAGATCATTATACACTTCAGTAACGATATTGTATGAGGACATATTTTGATGGAAGTGGATTTCTTTGACAAAGAGACCTAACTGAGTTTCAATTGATAAATGACGGACAAAAGCAGCTACACCCAAAGAAAGAACACTGGGAAATGAATGTGATCTATCTGCATTTTTGTTTTTCTTCCCGGGTTATTTATACCTTCTGAATCCAATTCTCCCTATGCAACAAGAGAACCGTTCGGTTCTGCAAATATATATTGTATCTAGGATATACTGCAACATATCCAACATATAAAGGACTGCTTGCCATCTAGGGGAGGGGGTGGAGGGAGGGAGGGGAAAAAAATTGGAACAGAAACGAGTGCAAAGGATAATGTTGTAAAAAAAAAAAAAAAATTACCCTGGCATGGATTCTGTCAATATAAAGTAATTATTAAATAAAAATTTAAAAAAAAGAAAGGCCTGGAGAGACTTACATGAACTGATGCTGAGTGAAATGAGCAGGGCCAGGAGATCATTATATATCTCAACAACAATACTATATGATGATCAATTCTGATGGGCGTGGCCATCTCCAGCAATGAGATGAACCAAATCAGTTCCAATAGAGCAGTAACGAACTGAACCAGCTACACCCAGTGAAAGAACTCTGGGAGATGACTATGAACCACTACATAGAATTCCCAATACCTATATTTTTGTCCACCTGCATTTTGGATTTCCTTCACAGGCTAATAATACACTATTTCAGAGTCCGATTCTTTTTGTACAGCAAAATAACTATATGGACTTGTATACATATTTTGTATTTCACTTATATTTTAACATATTTAGCATGTATTGGTCAACCTGCCATCTAGGGGAGGGAGTGGGGGGAAGGAGGAGAAAAACTGGAACAAAAGGTTTGGCAATTGTCAATGCTGTAAAATTACCCATGCATATAACTTGTAAATAAAAAGCTATTTTTAAAAAATGTACCGGGAAAGTATGCTTTCTGAAAGAACTAGCAAGTCCATTTCCCTTAAGAGATAGATTACTGGTCTGGGATGGGCGTGGTTCTGCCTGTTCAGACGGTAAATCAAGATAAGATGCTGGTAAACTTCTCAAGATCTCCTAACTCTCTAACTAAAATTGTGGGTGAAAAATTTCTCTGGAGGTCTGAAAAAATTGGGTAAACAAGCCTTGGAATATCAAGTTACTAAGCTGGGGAGGCAGAGGAAAGATCTCAAGAGAGGTTCTGAGTTCCCCTGCAATCCCCACTCTATGGGGAGAGGGGTGCCAGAGCGAGAGTGAAGGAGAAAGAAATTCAATGTTCTTACAAGCCATGTCTGGGGATAGCGAGGGGTTGTTTGACCAAGTCCCAAACTCCTCCTAGAGGCAGAGCATTAGGGAGATGGCTCGACCCCTATGAACAATCTCTCCTCCTGTGTTCCTCCTGCTTGAACTCAGGGCAAAGACTGGGGAGTACCCAGGAATAGCAGCTAAGAATAGGGATTTTTCTCCAGATCTTGCTTTAATTCCATGGTCTCTCTCTTAGGCTACAGCCTGATTCCTATCAGCAAAAACTCCAACAGCTGTTTTTTTAGGGAGAAATTTGAGGGACTGGGGCAGGTTGTTTAACATTAACATCTCTCCAAGGCAGATCAAGGAGCCCTCAAAAAGTTAGGTGGGGTGGCCAGGTTTCTCTTCAGTCTTGGAAGAGATTAGAATCAGCATCCTGAGGAAGAGAAAAAAAGCTGAAAGTCCTAGGATTTAGTTCAGGTGGGAGAGAGTTAAAGAGATTATTGCTGAACATTAGGTCCTGTTCTGAAAGGGATTTAGAATCTTCCTGATAAGGGCTGCATTGAGATGCAAAGGGAGGCTCCTTTATCCCTAGAGGGGATGAAAGCAGGGAGTTTGATTTCCTTCTAGAAAGGGTAATCTGTTTTATTTTAAGCTTGGAGATCTTTCAAGCCAAAGGATTTTTAGAAGCAGAAGCGTTTTGTCCCATTTTTGCCCAAAAAGTTTCCCTGATTCTATAGCTCCTCCTCCTTCTCTAGACGTCTCTAGAGATGGAGAGATGACAAAATGCTCCCTGAGAGAATTCTGCTCCAGCCTGGGCTCCCATGACTCAAATTTTCCTGGATATTTGAATATCTAGCTATAGAATAGACAATAAGAAAAGACTTTACCTCATCCAGATTTGGGGGGGTTTCCCGGTTGGTCAGGGAACCAAATGATGGGGTTCTAGTGGCAATCAGAGAATAGGAATCCCCTTTTGGTCGCCACAGGTCCTTCATGAAAGAATTCATGAAGCCTATGAGTTTTAAGTGACAAAAATGGAAGTTTATTGGTGGATGAGAGGTCAACTTTGCTAGGAGACTGACTTCTTAGTGGCAAAGTCCTATAAGGGAAATGGAGACTAGCACTGGGAAGAGAATAAGAGAATGTCTTCACAGCAGGCAGGGTCCTAGCAGCTATGCTGAAAAGGCAAAGCATGCTACTTTGGACATTCTGCAAAGAAGTGAGTTTAACTGCTTGCATTTTTGTTTTTCTTCCCGGGTTATTTATACCTTCTGAATTCAATTCTCCCTGTGCAACAAGAAAACTGCTTGGTTCTGCACACATATGTTGTATCTAGGATATACTGTAACCTATTCAACATGTAAAGGACTGCTTGCCATCTGGGGGAGGGGATAGAGGGAGGGAGGGGAAAAATCGGAACAGAAGTGAGTGCAAGGGATAATGCTGTAAAAAATTACCCTGGCATGGGTTCTATCAATAAAAAGTTATTAAAAAAAAAAAAGAAGAAGAAGAAGTGAGTTTAAAATTGCCCTTTAATAGGGAATCTTGAGGCTCAGGTTTCCGTTTGAAAAGAAAGCCAAAGTCCCCAGATTCAGACCTCATGAATGGAAATAACTTCTAAGGCTTCCTGAATGAGGATCGGGCTATCAATGGGGGTGATTTGCCTTAGAAAAGGCCAGCCAGGAGGATGTGCTCTCTCTCATAGACTCTCTGGAATTTGGGAGACCCCAGTCTCTTTTCTTTTGCAGATCAAAAGAGGACACAATTTCAAAGTGATTAATTTTACAGATTAAAGGGAACACAGTTTCACACCCCCATCAAGATGATCTCTGATATGTTTTTGTTTGGGTTTTTGGGGGGATTGTTCTTGCATGTACTAGGAAGATCCAGTGTAAATTCAGGTAGTTTGCATTGCCAGAGCTGAAGGAAGAGATAAGGACAGCAGTTGATAAGGGGTGGGGAAATAGGCTCACTTCCCCCAGATTATTCTGAGCCAAGGAGGGCAGATCTCACGGTTTTGAGATATTAATACTACTGTTAACATTAGCACTTTGCCTTCATTTACCACATTTGGATCTTTTCAAGTCTTCCCTACACAGAATGCTGGTATGGAATATAGCTCTTGAGTTTTAAGAGGCCTGGGGGCAGAAGCATTATATTAGCTTAGAATCAAGTTAAGGTCAAAGATGGGCTAGTGTGGGCTAGTTAGCTACAAGATGTTCCACAATCACAGGTTGCACCCTGTCCCACCATCTGTCCTTCACGTATGTGTTCCCAAGGGGCCCAGGCAGAAAAGAAAAAATGTGATGGATCAGAACAAGTTGAAGGCCACAACTAAGGCTAGTAGAATAAGTATATAGGATTCTGGGCTTAAAATTAGGAAGAACTGCATTCTAATCTCAACTCTAATAGGTACCAGACATGTAATTTTGAGCCAATCCTTTAAGCTCCCTCATTCTCCTTATCTATAAAGCTTCAGTATCACATCCCTGTTGGACCACTCCACTGGAAGGTGTCATAAGCATCTCAAGCTCAACAGAATAGAGCCTGATGTATTTCCCTAATATAAATGTTCTTGTTTGTGCTTATAACTTCTTCTTGGGTATAACAATCCTTCTAGCCATTCGGACCTCATAATCATAACCTTCATTCAGAATCTTATCATCTAGTGCCCCCAGTATCACCCATTTCTAATTTATCCTTTATACAACTGCCAAATAAAACTCCAGTTCTGATTATGTTTCTTTCCAATATATTCCCAATATCTATTGCATCTAGGATATAACATAAATTCTATGCAACTTTCCATTTCAGTCCCCCCCTCAATTGTTTGGTCCCCCACCTACCCTTCCAGATAGATTTCATATTCCTGCCCTTGGAGCAGTCAAAGTTCTAGCCAAACCAGTCAAAATTTGATGTGCCAGATCACATGTTAGTGCTGGTGTAGATTATCCCATGTATCTGGAATATACTTCTTTCTCACCATTTCATAGGCTCTACTATTTCTTTCAAAGCTGGGCTTGGGGGCTGTCTTCTATGTAAAATTTTTCCTGATTTACCCCCTTCCCCATCCACCTTCCTTTCTATTGCTCCCACTCTCCTGAAATTGCTTTGTATTTACTTATCTCTGTACACAGTGCATTCTCCTAATGGAATGGAAGCTTCATGAAGGCAGTGGTAGTTGTTTTGATTGTTTTTTTAAATTTTGGGCCCCTAGCATTTAACACATAGTAGGTACATATTGACTGAATGGGCATTGATTTACCTAAACTCACAAAGCTAGAAAGATGAAGGGTCAGATTTTAAACTGGGTTCCTTTGACATAAGGCAATGGTGGTGCAGCAAAAAGAAGCCTGAACTTAAGTCAACTTCCCATGCAGGTTAGGAACTTTATACACTTTTTTGTATGTTTGTGTTCTCCTTATGCATTCACTAGATTGTAAGCTAAGGGAAAAAAGGAGATAGAACACTGGACTTGGGGTCAAGAAAAGATGAGTTCAAATCTCATCTCAAACATTTATTAGCTTATGTGACTCTCAGTAAACCACTTAGTCTCTCTGCCTCCATGTCCATTTCTATAAAATGAGGATGATAACAAAGGCATCTATTTCCTGAGGTAATTGTGAGATAAAATGTTTATTGTTTGTAAAGTACTTTCCAAGCTTTGAAGTGCTATACAAATGCCAGATACTATTGTTATTATTATCAATATTATTACCAAAGATAGATAGAATAGTAGGATCATAAATAGAGATCTGGAAGGGACCTTAGAATTCCTCTAGTACAATTCTTTTACTTTATAATAGTAAAACAGCAGCCCAGAATGTTAAGTGAATTGTCTAAACTCATAGCTATAGTTCCTCTAATTCCAAATGAACTTCTCTTTTCAAAATATCTTAGGATAATCAATCATTCAATAAGTATTCAGTACCTAATAGGTGCTAGGTATGGTCCTAGACTCTGGGCAATACACAAACAAAAATGGAATAGTTCTTGCTTTTGAGGTATTTACTTTCTTGAGAGCTATACCAGGAGAATAAGAAAAAAAGCCTGTGGTGATGAAAGTAACTTTAGAAGGAATTAATATGGAGACCAGCAAAATTATCCTTCTCCTAGATATAACAGCGTTTAAAACAAGATAGTGCTTGAAAAAAAATCTGAATGGTCAGGCACTTGAAATAGACAAGATGTTGACCTAACAAAGGATATGTTATGGTCACTCTAAATGTTGCTTCTGATACCTTGGGAAGACTGGGAAGACATGAGGTGAAAGAAATGGACACATATATTTAAAAAATTAATATTAATTAATTTATTTTTTCAATTAACATTTACTTTTCTCTCATTCCCAGTCACAAGAGAAAAGAAAAAAGTAAATCCTTATAACAAATATGCATCATTAAGTAAAGCAAATTTCTGCATTTTTCAGGTCCACAAATGTCTGTCTTATTGTACATCTTAAGTTCATCACTTCTCTGTCAGGAGGTGGATAGCATACTTCATCTTTGGTCATCTGGAATCATGATTGATCAAACTTCTCAAGTCTTTCAAAATTGTTTTTCTTTATAATGTTGTTATTGTATATATTCTGGTGTTATAATATATGTTCTTTTGATTCTGCTCACTTCTGCATCAGTTTAGAAATCTTTACAGTTTACTTCGGATACATACATTTCTAATAGAGCCAGCACACATCTCTGCTAACCTAGTTGCTTCTTAATGTGATTAGGATACCGACAACTAGTAAAGAAATGGCCAGAAATGGTGGTGGATGTCTACATTGAGGCTGCAGAGACAACAAAGGTGGAATAAAATTCAAGCTGGCTTCATGAAGGGTCTCCAAAAGGAATATTTGTGTCCTCCTCCCCTGGCAAAGCCTCAAGGATGTGTGCTGTTCCCATATGGCATGCTTATCTTGACCCTGTGGCTTTGAAGATAGAGATCACCCATCTCCAACCATCAGCTCCCCAGCAGGTAGCAGAAAGGGAAAGCCAACAGAGAGTGAATGATTACCAACATAGGCAGCTTCAAAGCAATGAAATATAGCAAAACTAACTGGGGGGGGTAAAGGGGGGATTGCTCCATATGAAATCAACTTTCCCTTTGCCCTCCAAAAACTGTTTGATGTGAGTTCCCAGATCCTTCTCAAGGGATCTCATAGCTGATGCCATACTCTTGCTCCAGTGAAATATTATACTGAGCAACTTTCAGGAAAGGAAGATCTGATCTGAAAAAGGAAAAAAAGACCCCCAGTCAATTAAATTAAACAAATTGTTACTGGGTACTTACTATATCCTTAGGACAATTGTAAATGCAATGAGAGATATAAAGATGGCACAGTCCCAGTTCTTGAGAAATGTACAATTTAATTGGCTAGATAAAAATTTACTATTAAAAAAATAAAGATTATCACAAGATGATATGTAATTGCCTCTCCTATCTTTGCAACTTTGCACAAATGGGCCCCTATTCCTGGAACACATTTCCTTTTCACCTGTCTTTCCTTTCAAATCTTTAGCTTCCTTCAAAACATAATTAGGGTATTCCTTCCTCCTGCATCAAGAGGCCACTTTATTAATAATAACTGTAACATGAGGTTTAAGCAATGGGAAAACACATATCACTAGTATTATACAATCCAAAGAAAGAGCATTTCCATATGCACAACAAAATACAGGAAGAGTTGTAAATGAAACTCCAAATTTCCATTTCATATCATTCACTTAAAAATAATAAATTCCACATTACTTCCAAAAGTGTCCTGCTTGCCTATGCTTCCTTCAAAAATCCTTTTGGTTTTTTTTTGTACATTTTGCCACATGTTTTTTTAAGCTTTAGGACATTGTGATTTAGGCTTTAGTACATTGTGATTTTCTGAAATAAATCTCTTTTGTCAATTTGTTCAAGTATCACTCAGGTGATTCTTCAGGCAGTCACCCCTTTATGTTCTAATTCTTTGCTTCTCATTTTCTCCCTTATAACCCCCTCTTCAGGATCAAAGTTTGTTTTGATTATGACTATTTCCTCCCCAACATTATCTTCTCTCTTACCTGATTCCCTCCTTATTTCACTGCTTCTTTCCCTGAAGAGTTTGATATGTTTCTACACTAAACTCTGTGCCTGTGTGTTCAATACTCTTTTGGTCATTTCATATGAGTGTAGTTCATCCAATGTCTATCTCTTCTGCCATGTTTATATATTCTATTTTTCCTACACTTCATTTATGAGAAATAGCATGTTCTATTCCCTCTATTTCTATACTAGCTTGTTCCTTTTACCTTCCATTCTCTTTCCCCTTCTAAAACCCTTGGAACAGAACCAATCCACCCCCATGCCCGCTGTTTTTCTAATTTAACTCCCTCAATGTTCTTTAAAGACATTGAGATTCTGAAAAGACCCTTAGTCTTTCTCCCTCATTAGAATGACAGCACTGTATTATCATTTCATCCCTCTTGACTGCTCAAATAAACGTTCTCTGTTTCCCTTAACTCATTTATATTTCAAAGTTCCTACTTAGTTCTGATCTTTTCATCAGAAATACTTGAAAGTCCTGCTATTTCTTTAGAAGTCCTTTTTTTTTTTTTGTGAGATTATACTCAACTTTTCAGATTAAAGTAGCCTCTGTTTTAAACCTGACTACTGTATTCCAAGATCTTTTCTTATTTATTGTAAAGATGTTAGATCTTATGTGATCCTGGATACCAAGTCCTTGGTACTTGAACTCCTTCTTTCTAAATGTATGCATTACATGCTATAATTTGGCCTATGTAATTCCTAAAAGCACTACACTATGCAAAAGTATGCAATAAAAATCCCAGAGCATTTGAGGAAAATGGGATTTGGGGCACAATGCTCAAAAACTTCTTCACTGACACTTTTTTTTTTTAAAGGAACTTAATCGAAAATAGTTGCACAATTTTATTTGTGTTACATGACTAAGAAATGCTACAATAAAGAATGCTCAAGTCCATCATCTCAGACTTCTGTTCTGACTATGGCAGGCTGCATAAGCCAGTTGAGCAGGGTCTCACAAGGGGATGTGGCAAAGAGTCAGGGTAAAGGTGATAAGAATCTTCTCAGCAATAGTTCCTACTGCATCAGAAGATACCCAGTAAATATAGAACTTTATCAGGACAAAGATCTGAAGTTTGCTTGTAGAAGCAGGGGTCAGAAAGGTTGCAGTTTATGAGAGAAGCTAGGTTTCACAATGGATAGAGCCAGGGATCCGGAAGAACTGAATTCAAATCTAGATTCAAATAATTACTAGTTGTGTGACCTTGGGGCTTAATTTGATCCTTTCTTCCCTTGGTCGCCTCGCCTATAAAATGGACATTATGATAACATCTACCTCACAGAGTTGTGAGGATCACATGAGACAATAATTGTAAAGTGCTTACTACAGTGCTTAGCACAAAATTAACATATATATAAAACGATTATTGTTGTTATTGTTATGAGTTATTGTGAAAAGGTTCAGTTTTCTGCCTTCTTGCTATAACCTAAGAAAGAAATCTCACAGAAATAAGCTCAAAATGCAAATTATGCTCAAAATATTCCCTAATACATATATCAATCAAATTGGAACAAATTCTTATTTTTCAAATATGTGTTATAGCTGAACTGGCAATTTTTTTTTTCTTTGATGTGTGAGCACCATAATTTGACTAGGAAATTCTTAGGACGTTTCCCTTTGAGGTTTCAGTGGATTCAATTTTTCCTTTGTTCTCTCCTTACAATAGAAGTGAGGAGTTTCCATTTGCAAACTTTAAAATATAGAGTCTCTTTCTCCTGGTTTTCAGGGAATCCAATGTCCTTGAGTTGCTTTTCAGATAAGTGGGTTTTTATATCAAATAGCTTAGATATTCTTCTATTTTTCAATACCTAGATTTTGTTTTAATATTTTTTGCTGTCTTGTCTATTCATTGATTTTTGTTTCTTCCATTCCAGTTTTCAGGGAGTTTGGTCTTGAGTTAGATATGCTAAGCTATTTATTCTTCCTCTAATTTCTTTTCTTCAAGAGCTTATATTTCATTTTGTTTTTACCTTTTGCATTATTTCTTCTAGGTGTTCATGAGTTTCTTATGTAACTTATGTAGTTCCCCTAGCATTACTGCTTACATTGTTATGAAGCTATTCTTTACTTTGGGGACATCTGAAGATCTAAATTTTTTTTTTAGATTAGAGTTGTCTTTATCTTATGTATCCCTTCAGGCTTAGTTCATGAAATGGAGTTTTCTTCAAGGAACAGGTTCTGCTCCCAGTTCCTCATACTGGGTGGAAGGAGAGTTTCCAGGATGGTTGAGCCTTGTGGTCTTACACTGAGTGTTGAATCTCAGAATAGAAAGCCAGGGACTTTGGAGACTAGTCTTGAGGAGGTTTAGATTTGGGGAACCCAAATAAAATTAGGGTTTCTGGTGGTCAGGGAGTTAAATGAGTTCTAGTGGCAGGTTCGGGTACAGGGTAGGTTTGGCTCCCCTGCATCTCTTGGGATTGGGCGCAAGGGTTGGGAATTCTGGGGAACTCCCTTCTAGCAGCACAAGCAGTTTTCTGTAAAGGAATTTACAGACCCAAAAACCTAGATTGATAAAAGAGGTTTATTATGGGGATTGGAAGTAAAGTTAAAATCTGGTTAAGGATATAAGTGAGGGTAAAGAGAAGAGGGTACTGGAAACAGTATTCCAGTGGGCAGAGACCCTTGGGGTTGTAACCTCTGCAAAGAGAAGGTTTTAATTTGGCTCATTTATAATAAGTGGCTTTGGTTACAAGCTGAAGGAGGCTTGTGGGTGGAGTGCCAGGTTGGGTTCAGTTAGGGCTAGAATTTGAATTGAATTGAATGGATTTCTGGGCTGAGCCCACTCCACCCAGATAACAAAGATGAAGCTATGCTTGGGGTGGAGGTCTGCCTCTTCAGGCAGAGTTGAAGGAGATTTTCTTCTTTAAGGATTTTCAGAGTTTTGGGGTTTCCTCTTCAGTTTGAGCCCATTTATTCCATTTTCCCATTTACCCAGGGTTCTAAAGACCCTACCCTCAGACTTTCTGAGCTCTTTCTAGGACTTTTTGACTTCCTTTGGGTTTCTTAGGGAAGACTCTCTATTATTGCTACTGGTAGATACAGAAGCCCATGTCTCTGGCTTATTGCTGTTCACTAGCTTTTCTCATTTCCTCCTTTTCTATTGTTGCTGGGCTACTAGCAGTCCTTTTGTGGAGTTCTGGGGTGGAAGAAAATCATTCACAGATTTCTTGATCGCTACTCAATCTGATACAAATCTCAGGGTTTTTATGGAATTGATATGTGATAATTATTCTCTGTTATGGCAACTACTTGACTAAAAGCTCCTCTTCACTTATTTTTAATGGAAATAATCATTCAGAATGACAAGCTTTTTGATACTTAGTCATTATAATCCTTGGAATTCCTTGGAAATTTCAATACTATTGGTTATCAGAAAACTCAAAAAGGAAGATCTTTAGTCAATGTGTCACTCAACTTTGGAAAAAAAGTCCTTGTTATTCTTCACAGGAAGGACATATGTGTGACACATGTCAGTGAAGGCTTTCATAAAATACTCTTCCAATTTTTAATCCTGGCATGAAGGTGACCCTGGATTTTCAGTGGTTTCATCAGTTATATGAAGCAAAAGTCTTTGTCAGGTCCCACTATACCCTGAGTGTGGACCTAGATTAGTAGGACTCATGACCAGAAGATAGGCCACAAGGATACTTCCATAGCAACTCTTAAAAGATTGTCTCCTATTGATTTCAGGTTTCATTTCATTTCAAGAAGAAATGTCCCAAGTAGATAAACGTATCATTCTTCTGAAATATCAGAGCACAGCAGGCAATTTAGAGTAACATTTCTAAACTCCTCAGGAAGAAAAATAAAAATTTATTGAATCAAATCAAATTTCAAAAGAAGTAAGACTATAGAAGGTAATCAATGGACTTAAAAATCATCAATGAATTGGAGGGAGGGGTCTACTCCAAGCATGTGAAAAATTCCTTGGGAAGAATGGGTGAATGTGAATAATTTATTCCTAAAACCACGAAGCAACTGAAACAAATGATGTAGAACATGGTCAGTCATCCCAGAGCATCCCAAACCACTTGCCAGTCATCCTGACTTTGTCTTGCCATGGACTTCTCTGGAAGAGAGAATAAGGCTGATGACTTTGGGCTATTATGCTTCAATTAAATGCAATCTGCTTAGGAGTCAAGACTTCACTCAGTGATATTATTAGTCTTTGAAAATGAAAAACAACAACAACAATATGTAAGACTGTAGGCTTTGGTATCAAATAGCTCGATGGATAGAATACTAACCCTGGAGCCAGGAAGAATTGAGTTCTAATTCCGCTTTTCTATCTCTGTATCCCATGAGCTAGTCACTTCAGTTCTGTTTGCCTCAATTTCCTCAACTGTAAAATGGAGACAATAACAATATTTTTCTCCAAAGAGTTTTTATGAAAAATCAAATGAGATATTTCTGAAAAAGTGCTTAGCAGAGTGCCTAGTATATAGTAGGTGCTGTGTAAATGTTTATTCCCTTCCCTTGGTGAAGACAAGAACTTTATTTATGTCCCAAAGGGCCTGACTAGTATAAAGTACATTATCAATGATTACTTGTTTAAATGAATTTTAAAAGAATAATATGGCTATATTTTTTAGGTTTTCAGATCTCAAATAAGACAATGGTAGCAGGATTCTTTCTGAAAAAAGTGAAATACTCTTTCTTTCAAATACTCATCTGCTCAAAAAATCTTTAGTACTTCTTTTATGCCCTTTGAATAAAGGTCATACATCTTTATCCAGAAACTAAGGACCATCACAATCTGTTGCCAACTTTATATCATCTTATTCTTCTCTAGGTATTTTATGTGACAGCCAAACTAGACTATCCTTTAGTTATCAAACTCAACCTGTGTCCTGACTTAGAGTATTTCTTGTGCTTGGGACATTCTCTATCACCATTTTCACCCATTAAATTCCTACACATACTTTAAAATCCAACTCAAATACGAGCTCTTTCCATGAGATATAGGCTCACAACTCACAAGATCATTGATATAGAGATAAAATGAGTTATAAAGTCCATCTAGTTCAATCCCCTTCATTTTACAAATGAAGAAAGTGAGCCCTATGGAAGTTTAATGGTTTGATCAAGATCACAAAGATAGTGTCAGAAATAGAATTTGAACCCAAGCTTTTTGTGCTTAGAGCTGGGTCTCGTTCTACAATGCCAACCTATCTATTTGGAGCAACTAGGTGACACAAAATATAAATCACCAGGCCTGTAGTTAGGAAGACATGAGTTCAAGTGTTATTTCAGATACTCACTAGCTGTATGACCTTGAATCAATAACTTAATTGCTTTTTGTCTCATTTTGCTCATTTGAAAATAGGGATAATAATAGTACCTAGTTCTCAGGGTTGTCATGGGAACAAATTAGATAATAATTATGAAGCACTGAGCATAGTGTCTGGCACATTTTAACTATTATTATTGTTATTATTGTCACTTCAATATTAATGACATTTTCCATGAAGAACCTTATGTAATAGTTTATTTTGCATTGAATACATTTATAAAATACTATTATGTCTCTTTTATCTTTTCATAAGGACTTTATTTTAAAATTTTGAATTAATATACATTAGTAATATTGATCTATAGTTCTCTTTCTCTGTTTTACCCTTCTTCGGTTTAAGTATTAGAACCATATCTGATTCATAAAAGAAGTTTGATGAAGTGCTTTATTTCTAAATTTTTTAAAATAACTTTTTATTGACAGAACCCATGCCAGGGTAATTTTGTACAACATTATCCCTTGCACTCACTTCTGTTCCGATTTTTCCCCTCACTCCTTCCACCCCCTCCCCCAGACAGCAAGCAGTCCTTTATATGTTAAATTAACCTATTTAACATATAAAATATATCCTAGATACAGTATATCCTAGATACAATATATGTGTGCAGAACCGAACAGTTCTCTTGTTGCACAGGGAGAATTGGATTCAGAAGGTATAAATAACCCGGGAAGAAAAACAAAAATGCAAGCTGTTTATATTCATTTCCCAGTGTCCTTTCTTTGGGTGTAGCTGCTTCTGTCCATCCTTGATCAATTGAAACTGAGTCAGATTTTCTCTTTTTCGAAGAGGTCCACTTCCATCAGAATACATCCTCATACAGTATTGTTGTTGAGGTATGTAATGATCTCTTGGTTCTGCTCATTTCACTTAACATCAGTTCATGTAAGTCTCGCCAGTCTTCTCTGTATTCATCCTGCTGGTCATTTCTTACAGAACAATAATATTCCATAACATTCATATACCACAATTTACCCAGCCATTCTCCAATTGATGGGCATCCTTTCATTTTCCAGCTTCTAGCCACCACAAACAGGGCTGCCACAAACATTTTGGCACATACAGGTCCCTTTCCCTTCTTTAGTATCTCTTTGGGGTATAAGCCCAGTAGAAACACTGCTGGATCAAAGAATATACACTGTTTGATAATTTTTTGAGCATAGTTCCAAATTGCTCTCCAGAATGGCTGGATGTGTTCACAACTCCACCAACAATGTATCAGTGTCCCTGTTTTCCCACATTCCCTCTAACATTCCGCATTATCTTTCCCTGTCATTCTAGCCAATCTGACAGGTGTGTAGTGGTATCTCAGAGTTGTCTTAATTTGCATTTCTCTGATTAATAATGATTTGGAGCATATTTTCATATGGCTATAAATAGTTTTAATTTCTTCATCTGAGAATTGTCTGTTCATATCCTTTGACCATTTATCAATTGGAGAATGGCTTGATTTTTATAAATTAGAGTCAATTCTCTATATATTTTGGAAATGAGGCCTTTATCAGAACCTTTGACTGTAAAAATGTTTTCCCAGTTTATTGTTTCCCTTCTAATCTTGTCTGCATTAGTTTTGTTTGTACAAAAACTTTTTTAATTTGATATAATCAAAATTTTCTATTTTATGGTCAATAGTGATCTCTAGTTCTTCTTTGGTCATAAATTCCTCCCTCTTCCACAAGTCTGAGAGGTAAACTATCCTGTGCTCTTCTAATTTATTTATAATCTCAATCTTTATACCTAGGTCATGAACCTATTTTGACCTTACTTTGGTGTACGGTGTTAAGTGTGGGTCAATGACTAGTTTCTGCCATGCTAATTTCCAATTTTCCCAGCAATTTTTGTCAAATAATGCATTCTTATCCCAAAAACTTGGGTCTTTGGGTTTGTCAAGCACTAGATTATTAAAGTTATTGGCTGTTTTGTCCTTTGAACCTAACCTATTCCATTGATCAACTAGTCTATTTCTTAGCCAATACCAGATGGTTTTAGTAACTGCTGCTTTATAATATAATTTTAGATCTGGTATAGCTAAGCCACCTTCATTTGATTTTTTTTTTCATTAATTCCCTTGAAATTCTTGACCTTTTGTTTTTTCATATGAACTTTGTTGTTATTTTTTTCTAGGTCATCGAAATAGTTTTTTGGGAGTCTGATTGGTATAGCACTAAATAAATAGATTAGTTTAGGTAGTATTGTCATCTTTATTATAGTTGCTCGCCCAATCCAAAAGCATTTAATATTTTTCCAGTTGGTTAGATCAGACTTAATTTGTGTGGAAAGTGTTTTATAGTTTTGCTCATAAAGTTTCTGATCTTCCCTTGGCAGATAGATTCCTAAATATTTTATACAATCAGTTGTTACTTTAAATGGAATTTCTCTTTGTAACTCTAACTGTTGGGTTTTGTTAGTGATATATAAGAATGCTGATGACTTATGTGGGTTTATTTTGTATCCTGCAACTTTGCTGAAAGTGTGATTGTTTCTAATAACTTTTTAGTATAGTCTCTAAGGTTCTCTAAGTATACCATCATATCACCAGCAAAGAGTGATAATTTGGTTTCCTCATTGCCTATTTTTATTCCTTTAATCTCTTTCTCACCTCTTATTGCCAAAGCTAGCATTTCTTTTTTTTTTAATTTAATTTTATTTAATAATAATTTTATATTGACAGAATCCATGCCAGTGTAATTTTTTACAACATTATCCCTTGCACTCACTTCTGTTTCGATTTTTCCCCTCCCCCCCCACCCCCTCCCCTAGATGGCAAGCAGTCCTATATATGTTAGATATGTTGCAGTATATCCTAGATACAATATATGTTTGCAGAACCGAACAGTTCTCTTGTTGCACAGGGAGAATTGGATTCAGAAGGTAAAAATAACTCGGGAAGAAAATAAAAAATGCAAATAGTTCATATTCGTTTCCCAGTGTTTTTTTTCTTTGGGTGTAGCTGCTTCTGTCCATCATTTATCCATTGAAACTCAGTTAGGTCTTTTTGTCAAAGAAATCCACTTCCATCAGAATACATCCTCATACAATATTGTTGTTGAGGTATATAATGATCTCCTGGTTCTGCTCATTTCACTCAGCATCAGTTCATGTAAGTCTCGCCAGTCCTCTCTGTATTCATTCTGCTGGTCATTCCTTACAGAACAATAATATTCCATAACATTCATATACCACAATTTACCCAGCCATTCTCCAATTGATGGGCATCCATTCATTTTCCAGTTTCTAGCCACTACAAACAGGGCTGCCACAAACATTTTGGCACATACAGGTCCCTTTCCCTTTTTTAGTATTTCTTTGGGGGATAAGCCCAGTAATAGCACTGCAAAGCTAGCATTTCTAATACAATATTAAATAGTAACAGTGATAGTGGGCAACTTTGTTTCACTCCTGATCTTATTGGGATATTTCTAAATTATTAAGAACCATTTGTGTAGAAGTTATTAATTATTCTTTAAAGATTCAACAAAATTCACCAAATGTACTTCATTCTCTGGAACTGACTTCCAAACATTTCCCCTCCTTTCACTTTCCTTCACCATCATTCCTCAATTTGGTAATTCCTTTATAGACTGTTCAATTTTGTTTTCTAAAACAGATTCCTTAAAATCTTCAACATAGTAGATAAAAATCACTGTTTTTGATGCAGGTGTTCAAATCCTGTCTCTGATGCTTATTATCTTTGTATCTTTAGTCAAATCATTTAAATTCTGTGATTTCTCACCTATAAAATGCAATATTAAAATTGAGATCTCTAAGGTCCCTTCCAGTTCCAGATCTATGATATGGTCATATCATTTTCGGTCATTTATATTTTGTAGATAATCAACATTTAAACCATTGATTTTGCTAGCATCTAATTGTATATCATAGGTTTTTTTCATTCATAATTTTTTTGTGATCATGCTATTATTATGTGTTATGGTTATCTATCTGTTTATAGGGAGAGGAAGAACAATGTTAAGTTTTTTAGCTCTTAAAAAAAATGGTTTTTATTACAATTAGTTACCATTACAATTTTCTTTTTAAATTTTAATTTTCAATTCCAAAATTTCTCCTTCCCTCTGCCTCTTCCTAAGAAATATGATATACATTATACATATGAAGTCATGCAAAACATTTTTCCACAGTCCCTTAGTTTCAGGTCCAAGGTCATTCTTTAGATTATAAGTTATAGAAAAATCACTTCTTATTGATAGAGAAAATTTTCCTATCAGAATCATAGATTTAGAGCTAGAACAAATTTCTAAATGGATGAAATTATAGGCATGAACAGAATTTTAAAAACAAAAGAAAATGAAAAAAGAATCACAAGCCCCTACTAGGTTATAAGTTTCATGTAGTAGTTAGTCTCTTTTATCTAAAGCACCCAATATGGTACTTTGCATATAGTAGTGACTTACTGAATGGGAAAGATGCAGGAAGAAGGGTAGAATTTCAGTCCAAAGAGATAGAAACAATGAGATAAGACCTAGATAGGCACATTGACCTTAACCAAAATAGAGGGAGACAGACACCAAAGGGATACATGAAAGGAAGGCCCAGAGAAAGGGACCTGGAGCCAGATGAAAAATGCTTCTTTTCAGGTACCACTGGTCCCAACCTTTCTTGTTTGCAGTTAGGAAAAATGAAATCTAAGGGTCAGCTCTATCACTAAAAGCAAACTCTGGCCTCTTTCCAGAGCTTGGCGCCCTTCCAGAGGGCATCTACCCCATCCTGGCTACTGCTTCAAAGGTACCCCCGAGTCCTTTGGCAGCCCTCTTGCTCTATCTGTGTTTGCTCATTAAAGTTAATTTGGAACATTAAAAGGACCAGAACTAATGATTTCATTAAACTTAGGCTTTCTGGATGCAGCAACTTTAAAGGGGAGGGGGAAAAAAAGAAAAAAAAATCAGATTAAAAACAGGCCAGAGAACTCCAGAACAAAGCCATTAAGTGTTCTACCTGTTCAGATCCTTGCGCTCCCCTGACTTCCTGCTTCCCTTATGTTTCTAGCAAAGCACAAAGCCATGCTCTCCTGTATGTCCTTGGTCAGTGACAATAGGAATGATAAGTGTCATTAAGTGGCTCCTTTTCCACTTTTATATATTTAGGGAACCTACTTTTGCTTCTTTCCCCAGGTAGCCACATAAAGGAGGATTTTCATCTTTGTATTTGATTTCTTAGGCTTAGCATGGTGCCTAGAACTTGTTAGGCCCTTGATATGTACTTTTGATTGATTAATTGATGAGTTAGGAAGGAGGCTCATTGAGTTGCATTCCCCTGAAGACTAAGAACAAAAGAGATGACCTCTGATTGGAAGTAATCTTACCTAGAGAACTAGATCAGGAATTTTCAGAAAAATATTGCATTTTTCATGAGATAAATAACTTCTGTGTAGACAGAGAGAAAAAAATATATCCTCATTACCTACTCACCCTAATCTCCACAGTGACCAAAATTCCTGCCATAGCAACTGCATTTTATGCCATCAGTGAATGATCTTTGGAGAGCAGTATAGGACAATGAAAAGAGCTCTAGAATACACGGTCTGGGGTTCAAATTCTGCTTCCTTGGCAAGTCACTTAACCCACAAGACATTCTCCTTTCTTTCTCCCTGAGTTCTATGCTTGGCTGGCCCTCATTCTCTTCACCCCACTTCCTCATCTCAAACTAGAGGATTTCAGCATATTTATTCATGTTCCCTATAGCATCCTAAGAGATCCACCTACTATTTCTTATATTTTAATTCTCTTTTGTATATATACTCTGGGCAGTTGGGTGGTGTAGGGGACAGAGTGTAGATTTGGGTTAGGAAAAACTGAATTCAAATCCAGACTCACTTATTAGTTGTGTGACCCTAAATAAATCAGTTCACCCTGTTTATCTCAATTTCCTAATTTGTAAAATGAGCTGGAGAAGGAAAAGACAAACCCATTCTAGCATCTTTGTCAAGAGAACTCCAAATGGGATCACAAAGGGTCGGATACAATTGATAAGACTCATGTGCTCTAGAATCTCTAGCTACACTGACTTCCTTGTTGTTCCTCCAGCTCTATTGTCTGTCTCCTCACTTTTCACTGACTACCTGCCACTGGCTTTCTTGCTTTCCTGAAAGATTCATTTCAAATCCTACCTGCCTTTTCTGATTTCCCTCTGGTTAGTGCCCTTCCCTTGGAGATTCTCCATTTACTCTGTACCCATCTTGCATGTGTAGCCATTTCTGTATCGTCTCTTCCATTAGACTGTGAGCTCCTTGAAGGAAGGGACTGTGTTTTTGTCCATCTCTGTAGCCTCAGTGTCTTAGCACAGTGTCTGGCACACAGTAAGTGCTTAATAAGTGCTTTGTTGTTTGACTGACTTGATTTTTCTGTGACTCTCATTTGCAAAATGGGAGGTTGAACTAGATACCCTCTGAAGTCCCTTCCAGGTCTTTATCTATGAATGAGTGAATGGATGATCCTAAATAAATGCATATTAATTCTTATCAGAAATGAAATTATATATGATGTCATAATTGAAATATTCATGCTGTAAAACCTTTTTTTTAAGGAAGCTGATATTCCTCTCACCTACTAAAAATCCAGCCAGCTGTATTGTCATATGCTTTTCAAAACTTAAAGTGTTAGGGAAATGTTAGTTATTATTACTTTACTCCCACAAGAAAAAGAGACCTTGTGAAGTGTTTGGTTGAAATAATGATATACTATACTTATGACAAGAGAGGGTAGAGTATAGCAGATAAATGATCAGCCTTAAATGTCAAGGAGTTGGGTTCAAGTCCTGCCTTTGACCAGGAACAAGTTCTATAAGTTTTTAAGGTTGCCCTGTACAGGTCTATAGGACATTAAGTTATAGGTGAGTTGTACATCTGTATCAGTAGAAGGAGTTTACACAACAGGAGTATTCTATGCTGGTGAAGTCATTTTGTTTGGACAAAAATTGTCTATGGCATCCCTCTCATCATATTTTTGGAACCTAATCAAAGAAAGGAAATGAAGTTAGTTTGATATAATCTGTCACTTAATAAGACCACACTGACCCTTAATCATCCATTTAACATTCCTCTGTTAAAAGCTTACCATGTGCAGTACAGTTGCTATGCCATGGGGATAAATGCAAGAATAAATATGACAGTGTTTCTGCCTTCAAGGAATTTGCAATAATTCATTTAATTATACATTCTGGAATTTTTCCTGGAATTGATGCAGTATACTCTTTACCCTGTAGGTTTTAGAATCAAATTTTTCCCCTTCCAAAAATGAAAATGACATTGCCCAGCTCCTATTTTTGGCACTTTCCCCAGTCTTCATGATTTCTCAGAGATTACAGCCATAAATCAACAGGTTATTTCAGGTTTTTGGTACATAGAGACATAAACTTATTTAAACAGTTTAGGTACATTTCCCCTTTCTTTCTAAGATTATTTATTGTTGGAACATTAGGATGGTATGCCTTGGAGCTATCCATCTCCTTTTGGGTCTTGGTGCATGAAATTATGTCTCTTTGTGCTCTGATTTTTTTTCACATGTCTTATAACCATATAGTCCATAAAATATACCTCATAGCTTTCCCATTTTAGTACAATGGAAAGGAAACTTGCTCTAGAGCCAGAAAATCTGAGTTCAAATCTTTTCTCTGATAGATGATCTTGAACAATTAATTTAGCTATCTGGTGCCTCAGTTTTTCCTTCTTTCATCCTGTAAATTTCCAAGGTGACATGAAATTTTTCTCTTAAGGGTCTTATCATTCACTTCAAATCACCAAACAAATATTTGTTGGTGGTTGTAAGTCTAGAATATAGATTTCTAATCCTTGCTTCCTCTCTTTTCTGAGATTTGACATATATAGTGGAACTGGATAAAAATTTAGCTACCTCAGAGCAGAAAAGGACTTCCAGTAAATGTCCAAATAGCTGACTTCCATTGCTGCTATATCTAACTTCTGTGCTAAGCAAGATGGCATGTTATAGTGGGTAGAAAATTTGACTTAGAAGCTAGAAAAATCTGGGTTTGAATTCTGACTCCAACACTTGTTTTGCAGACATTCAATTAATCTCTCTGAACTTCTGTTTCCTCATCTGTGAAGTGAGGGTAATAATATATGCATTACATGCTTCAGAATTGTTGAAAAAGCAACTTGTAAACCTTGAACTTCATGAATTCATCCCCTGGTGCTGTGTCTCTTCTGTAATTTGGTCATGGTAGTACCAATAGATGATTTAAGTTTAGATTTAGAAAGAACTTCAAGAGCACATCCAATACAACCCCCTCATTTTACAGAAAAGGAATTGAGGCACCAAATAGATAAATTAATTGCTCAAGATAACCTATCAGAGGAAAATATGAATCCAAGTCCCCTAATTCCAGAGCAAGTTTTCTTATCACTGTACTAAAATGGGAAAGCTGTAAACAGATGTTTTAGAGGTAGAAATGATAAAATCTGGTGTATGTGTACATTTTATAATTTATAAAGTATCTCCACATTTAAGTCTTCTCAGAGACCAGATCTTTAATATTTCACAAAATCCTCAGATGGGCCTTGCAGTGTACATATAGGGTGAGAGATATTATCCTAAATTTATAGATAAAGAAATTCAGATTTAGAGACATAAAATCACCCTGGTGAATCCAGATCTGGACATTAGTATACTTGTTGTTCTTTCTACTATTTATTTTGTGCAAAAAATAGTTTCTGACATCATGGAAGTATTCAGTCTGAGCTCTCTTTATGTCCCACATCAAGCTAAGTGATCAAACATTGAAAGATCAGGAGGTTTGCTAAGGGGGCTCAGAGCTTTGAAGCATTAGCCAAGATGAGGGAGATGCCCCCTGGAAAGAGAGCAGAGTCCTCTTGTCCCTACATCTCTAAGACTTGCTCAACCAATTGGGTGTGTGGGAAAAAAGTCTGGAATAGCTGACTAATAGCAACCAAACTTTAGGTCATAAACAACTTATTGAGTACATTTTTTAACCTTCCTTCTCTTATTGGCTTAACACTATAACTCCCTGGAGTTCAATGTCCTTTGGTCACCCAGTGCTCACATTACTGGTGATTATCAGACCATAGGGTGAGAGGGTAGGCTTGGGAATGGAAGCTTAGGCAAGAAATAAATGGGACTAAAGGGTCTTATAGAGTCTTTATTTAAAAAGCTTTTGCAAGTTCCTTTCTCCATATTTCTTTTATCAAGTGGGAAGACTGATAGATAGATAGATTCAGAGAGTTGGAATGGAAAGAGTTGTTAGAAGTCATAAAACCCAATTCTTTAATTTTAGAAATGAATACATTAAGTTACTGTATATGTCTTGCAGGTATATTTTTTCCCATTATATTTTCACAATTAGAATGTAAGCTCCTTGGAAGCAAGAACTATTTTTCTCTCAACTTGAATGTGTATTCCTGGCATTTAGCACAATACCTGGACCACAGTAAATACTTAATATCTTCTTCTTGACTTGATAAATAGTTTAATATTACAGTAATGCTTTATATATTACAAAATTATATATCACAACAATATTTAATATTACAGCTATCTAGATGTGAAGTGAAAATGATATTTTTTCTTGTACATTTATATTTGTTCATTTAGTATGTATTTCATATTCATTTGCTAGGCAACTAGATGACACTGTGGATAGAGTATAGGAGGAATCAGAAGAACTTAGGTCAAATCCTGTTTCAGCCACTTACTAGCTGTGTGACCCATGGCAAAATACTCAATTTTAATTCCCTCATCCTAAAATAGGGATAATAATAGCACCTACCTTAAAGTGTTTCAGAAATGTTGGCTAGTTATTACGCACACCCCAGGCACATACACTGCTTAGGATGACAAGGACTTATCTAGACTTAACAATACCTTGCATATAGTAGGTTCTTAATGAATGCTTAATGATTTTACTTGACTTTCCTAACTTGAAGAACAGATCATTCCAGAATAACCTCATATGCCTTTTTGATTGGGCTACTATAATTTTAATAAGATATTAGACAACTCCTTTTGATATAATTTTGTGGAAAACATGGAGATGGAGAGAGGTAAGCTGGGCAAGTTAGCTGTAGAAAGTGGCAAACTAGATTTGGAAATAGTTCAATGGTTAGATGCAAAAAAAGTTATTTATGGTTTCATATTTATTTGAAAGCAAGCCTGAAGAGGAAGGTTGCAGGATTGTCTACTGGGCTCAATGTTGTATAACATAATTTTTATCATTGACTCAGAACTAGTTAGTGTCAGAACCTGGATTTATATTTTTTAATGAAAACCACATTTTGATTTTAAAAGAATTATTTTAAAGAATTCAATATTTGAAAATATGGTATGAAAATATTTTCTAAAAACAGAGAATCTTAACTGGGGACTTATGAGCTTGCTTTGTTATTGTTTTTAAATATTTAGATAATTATATTTCATTACAGTTGGCTTCCTTTTAAAATACTGCTGCAGTATTTTGTCAAAGTATTTTTCTAGATGCTTTCCTTTGGTGGTTCCCATTTCCTCATTTGGAAAATGAAGAAGTTTGTATAATCAATCTCATTTGCTGAGCTCTATGAACTTTAAAAATATATATCATTATTTCTCAGTTTAACTGGTCTCTTTATAGTGTGATGTATTTTATTCATTCAAGAACATTATGAAAAGAGGTCAATGTTATTGCTCATATTTCATTTTCAGAGGAACAGGCATTAAGGGGTGAAGTCTTGACTCATGAGTAAATTAGATTTTAAGTGAGGCAGAGTTGCATTCTCTCTTCCAGAGTCATCTAAATCCAGCAGTATCCAAAAGTCAGCATGACTGGCAATGGATTTTTTTGAGTCAACAACTTTTTAAAATTTTGTTTTTCATATTTCCATATGGATGGATCCAGTGGATGACACTGACATTTTCAATGTCTGACCAAGCTCTAAGCTCTCTACAACTTCAGCTGCTTTCATGACTGTTGGAACAAATTCTCTCATCCACCCATTCTGTGGAGGAAGCCATCACATGCTTGAGGGTAGATAGATAATCTCCTAATTCATTTTCAGGTTTGAGCCCTTTCAGTTACCCTGATCCTGGTTTATACAGTTCACTAGATTGGGACGCACATATACAAAAAGATTCAGAACCTCTAAGCTAAAAGATGGAGGCACCTGGGATGATGCAGAGGATAGAGTACTGGGGCTTCTCTCTCCGAGTTCATCTCTAGCCTCAAACACTTACTGGCTGTATATAATTTTACTCTGTTTTCTTTAGTTTCCTCATCTCTAACATGAGCTGGAGAAGAAAATAGCAAACTACTCCAGTATCTCTGCCAAGAAAATACCAAAAAGGGTCACAAAGAGTCAGTCATGACTGAAACAACTGAACAACAACCTAAAAGATGAAATGAATGAAAAAATTAATTTTTTGTCAAAATAATATTCAAATATTTTAACCTGTGTTTTAATGTCGTTTGTCTTTAATTTTAAGTCTTTATTCATCTGGCTTTATTTTAATTTCTTAAAATGAAAATTCCCATGAATATTATAGTCAAATTTCAGAGCTCCCAGTTCAAGGAGAAAGTATAATAAGCAACCAGAAAGAAACAATAAAAATATTACAAAGCCACAGTCAGGTTACATTGAATTTAGCAGCTTCTACATTAAAGGATCAAAGGGCCTGAAATATGATAATCTGCAAAGAAAAGACAATAAAAAATCATCTACCTAGTGAAACAATATAATCAAATGAATATTTGATGAAATAGAGGACTATCAGATATTCTTTTTTTTTTTGCTGAGGCAATTGGGGTTAAGTGACTTGCCTAAGGTCACACAGCTAGGAAGTGTTGTGTCTGAGGTCAAATTTGAACTCAGGTCCTCCTGACTTCAGGATTAGTGCTTTATCCACTGTACCACCTAACAGCCCCACTATCAGATATTCTTGATGAAGAGATCAGCCAAACAGAAATTTTGATTTTCAAATACAATGCTTCAAAAGAAGCATAAAAAAGTAAACAAGAGCGAAAACATAAGAGATTCGATAAAGTTAAATTATTTACATCCTTACATGGTAAGATGATGCTTGTGGTGTATAGGATTTTTTTGAGTCAACAACTTTTTAAAATTTTGTTTTTCATATTTCCATATTTGTCATATTGTACAAGAAAAATCAGACCAAAAGGAAAAAAAAAAAAAACACGAGAAAGAAACAAACAGATAGAGGAAAATATTATGCTTCAGTCCACATTAGATTTCCAAAGTTCTCTCTCTGGAATGACTGATATTTTTAATCACAAGTCTACTGGAATTGAATTGAATCACTGCATTGCTTAGAAAAGTCAAGTCCATCACAGTAAATCATCACATAATCTTGCTGTTGCTGTGTACCATGTTTTACTAGTTTTGCTCACTTCACTCGGCATTAATTCATATAGGTTTTTCTGAAATCAACCTGTTTATCATTTCTTAGAGAACAATAATATTCCATTACTTTTATATATGACTTTTTCAACCATTCCCCAATTGATGGGCATTCATTCAATTTCCACTTCCTTGATACTACAAAAAGAGTTGCCACAAAATTTTTTATACATGTGGGTCTTTCCCCCTTTTTTTGTTATCTCTTTGGAATACAAACCCAGTAGTGAGGCTGCCGGATCAAAGGGTATGCACAGTTTTATACCTCTTTGGGCATGGTTCCAAATTGCTCTCCAGAATGGTTGGAACATTCCACCAATTCCACCAGCAATGTATCAGTGTCCCAGTTTTCTGACATCCCCTCCAATATTTATCATTATTTTTTACTGTCATCTTAGCCAATCTAAGAGTATGAAGTGGTACCTCAAATTTATCTTAATTTACATTTTTCTAATCAATAGTGATTTAGACCAGTTTCATATCCTCTAGACTAGAAATGGCTTTAATTTCTTCATCTGAAATTTGTCTATTCATATCCTTTGACCAGCTGAGGAATAACTTGTATTCTTATAAATTTGAATCAGTCCTCTACGTATTTTAGAAATGAGGCATTTAAGATGATACTTATAACTCTTAAGAACTTTATCACTTTAGAGTAGTTAAAAGGAATATACATAGACAGAGAAAATGGATGTAAGTTGACTTTGATGAGTGATATAAAAAATTAAGGGATGAGAAAGAGGATTGTACTGGGAGAAGAGAGAAGGGAGAGGAAGAATAGGGTAAATTATTTCACATAAAGAGGAATAAAAGATCTATTACAATGGAGGGGGAAATGGAGGAAATGATACTTGAATATTTCTCTCAGAAATTAGTTCAAAAAGAGAATAACATACTCAGTTGGGTATTGAAATCTATTTTACACTATGGGGAAGTAGGAGCAAAGTAGGAGGTGTTGAAAAAAGGGAGAGCAGATTGGGGCAAGGAGTAGTCAGAAATACAATACTTGAGGATGGACAGGTTAGAAAGGATAGGGGGAAATGGATTGGAAGTAAATGCATAGTTAACCAAGAATATCAAAAGAATTAATTGAAAAATAAAAGTAAAGCAAAGTAGTCTAGTTTTACCAGATCTCCAATTATATTATAAAATGGTCATCATCAAAGCAATCTGATACTGGTTAAAAAATAATGGATCAGTGACATAGTACATAAAGCACAATGATAAATTACCATAGTAATCGAGTATTTGATAACCCTAAAGACCTAAGCTTTTGGGACAAGAACACAAGAACTCACTATTTTACAAAGCTGCTAGGAAAAATGGGAAATAGATGGCAAAAACTAGGTATAGAAAAACATCTTACACTATATACCAAGATAAGGTCAAAATGGGTACCTGATTTAGACATAAAGGGTAACACCATAAATAAGTTAGGAAAACAAGGAATGGTATAACTGTCAGATCTATGGAGAAACAAAGAATTCATAACTAAACTAGAGATAGCACTATGAGATGTAAAATGGATAGTTTTGATTATATTGACTTGATAAGGTTTTGCACAAACAAAGCCAGTGCAGCCAAGATTAGAAGAAAAACAGAAAGGTAGTGGGAAATTTTTATAGCAAATTTCTCTGATAAAGACCTCATTCCTCATATATATAGGGGACTGAGTCAAATTTATAAGAATACTAGGCATTCTCTAATTGACAAATGGTTAAAGGTTAAAAGTTTTATATAACAGTCAGTTTTCAGAAGAAAGAAATCAATGCTATGTATAGTTATATAAAAAAATGCCTTAAAATCACTATTGATTAGAAAAATGCAAATCAAAACGATTCTGAAGTACTACTCCACATCTATCAGATTGGCTAATATGACAGGAAAAAATTATAAATGGAGGGGACACTAGTGCATTGTTGATGGAATTGTGAATTGATCCAACCATTCTTGAAAGCAAATTTGGGACTATGCCCAAAGGGCTATAAAACAATGTATATTCTGTCACACAGAAATACCACTACTAGGTCTGCATCACAGAGATTATTTTAAAGGAGGGGCCAAGGAAAAGACCTACTTGTACAAAAATATTTATAGCAGCATTTCAAAGAATGGAAAATTGAGGGAATTCCTATTATTTAGAGAATGACTGAAGAAATTTCAGTATGCAATTATAAAGGAATATTATTGTGCTATAAGAAATCACAAGCAGGATGCTCTCAGAAAAACCTGGAAAGACTCACACAAATTCTTGCAGAGTAAAGTGAGCAGGACCAGAATAACATTATTCATGGTAACAGCAATATCACACAGCCAGAAAATATCTGAGGCCAGATTTATTAAGTGCCTTTGGAAGATACCTTGGAGGTATTTTTAAGACTGTTAGAAGGTGGTTTTTAAAGCTACATTTTACTCTATTGAATTAAATTTCATTTTATGTAAAGGATATGTATATATGGGTATGTGTTTGTATAGCCATGTAGGTATATGTATACAGTTTTTAGCTTTAATTGCATGAAACTACATTAAGTTTTTGGGACATTGTATGCTATTTCTTTTCATATCACTACACTCTTGTGAGATAGATACCCACAAGGTATTGTTATGAGCCTGTTTACATGTGGCTTGAAAGAAAATATAAATAGATAGCCCTATAGAATTTCTTCTGTCCATCTTCTTCAAGGGAATAATTGGATTCCTGCTATGAAAGAAGCAGGAGACTGGGGTCCCTTAAGGAGCTTACAATCTCTTGAGAAGAATAAAATTTGTATGAAAAAAATATAATAATAGTATAATGATAGCTGACTTTAAAATAGTCAAATCATATCTAGAATCTCAAAAGTCTTAACTCAATTTTTAGTTTTAATAGCCTAAAACTACACTAAGATTTTTGGGATACCCTATATAACATTTCTTTTGATATCGCTACACTCCTATGAGGTAGGTACCATGGATATTATTATACTCATTTTTAAATGAGGAAATTGAGATATTTGATATGTGTTGGGGCAGAATTTCATGTGAGGTCCTTTCTTGTCTCCATCTCCAATGATCTTTTCATTACTATGTTTCACTCTCCATAACACAAATAATAGAATATGATGAGTGCATGAACAAGAGTTGTTATTTTGAAAAGGAAGAACTCACTTTTGGCTGAGAGTATCAGAGAAATCTTCATGGACAAAGTTACATTTGTAGTGGGACTTGAAGGACTTGTAGGATTTGAGTCGATCAATCAGTAAATATTAAGCACCTACTGTGTGCCACTCAGTGAGTTAAATGAGTGGATACAAAGAAAGGCAGTCCCTTCCCTCAAAGAGTTCATAGTCTAATGATATAAGGGGGAAATATGCTAACAATTCTGTACACACTATACAGAGGATAAATTGGAAACCATAAACAGAGGGAAGTATTAACATTAAGAAAGATTAGAAAAGACCTAAGTAGAGTATAATATCCTAATACCATAGAATTCCATGAATACAGATTCTAGACAACTAAAGATATGTTCTATGGGAACACTGAACATTTTTTTCATTCTACATGTTTGTATGGTTTTTGTTTGTTTTTAGTGTCTACTAAATTCCACATGTTACTTTTAGAATTGTGCTATTTGTCTATGCTTCCTTCTGAATATCTTTCTATTCTTTTTTGTCCATTAAAATATCTTTCTTTTTTCATTATCACATTTCTCCCCAGTTAAATGAAGGAAAGAAGGCCAGGCAGAGTAAGGAGTGGGAAGAGAAAGAGGATTCTAGTAACAAATAAATATAGTTAAGAAAAATGACAAGAGACAGAAAGACTTAACTTCACCTACTAGCTGTATGATCCTGGGGCAAGTTGCTTGATTTCATTTGCCTCAGTTTCCTTATCTGTAAAATAAGCTGGAGAAGGCAATAGCAAACCACTCCAGTATCTTTGCTGAGAAAACCTCAACTGGGGTCATGAGTCAGATTCAACTAAAATAACTCAATAACAACAACAAAGCAAAAGTGAATCCACACAGTGACCATATCCAAAAATGTTTGTCTTTTTCTATACCCTGGATCCATCATTTCTCAATCAGATGTGTGTAACATGGCTCATTTTAGATTTTTGGAATTGTGGTTGGCCATTGCATTGATTAGAGTTCTTAAATCTTTCAAAGTTGTTATTCATCAAAGTCATTATGTAAGCTGTTTTTCTGATCTTGTTCACTTTCCTCGGCATCAGTTCACAATACCCAGGATTCTCTGAAACAATCTCTCTCTTCATTTCTTATGAAGCAATAAGGATATACTTTGTTCATATAACATTGATAGGCACCTCCCTTATAATCTAATTCTTATTTTCCCTTTTGATCCTCCTTCCCCAACTGAATCATGGATTTTGTTTTGCTTGTGAAAATTTTCTCCTCTCAATGTTTTCTTTACTCTTAATCTTTCTACTTCCTCTTCTTACATCCTCTCAGTTCCCTATTGAGCATATTAAACTGTGTTCACACTTTCTTTGAAGGACTATTCCAATTGTTTAAATACACCTGTTTTACTAAGTTTCTCTGGATTCTTATGTTTGAAAGGTTATGCTGCATTTTTACACAATAGGTTATATGGTTTCCTAGCTTGTGACAAAAGTAGGCTACTTAAGCAAAATTAATATCATGTAGAAATTAAATAATGGTCTGATAGCATGGGGAGATACAGAAAAACTATGATTAACAAATATAAAAACTCAAAAAAAGGGTAGTATAGTCCCATTTAGGGACAGAGACCTTGACTATCTGTATTTGAAAAACTACAGTTCTTTTAATCACCTCAAATTTGTTTCTAAAACAGAGGTTCATTTTTTTTTCCATTTTAATTCTGATTATTGCTGTGAATCATGGAATACCACACTTCCCAAAGAATTAAAGCTGAAGCTCTCTGAGAGACAATGAAAAATAGCATAAAGGACTTCATGGAATATGGAATATGACTGGAAATCGTGGTGGGCTATTCATGTAGTGAGGGTAAGAGAAAGCCAAGGGTCAAGTTATGTGGTCCATTGTTATCTAGCAATATCAAGGGCTAAAGGGAGAGATTAATGTCTCCTCCTCCTCCACCATATTGGGTGGCTTCTAAGTCAGATTTTTGGAATGTCACAGACAAGAATCACAGATAATGAACAGTTTAAATGGATTTTGATCTGAATTGGAGGGAGGATCCACATAGGGACAATCATGTATCTAAAATATGGAGATACTGGGTTTCCTGGAAAGACAACTTGAAGAATGACAGAAGGTATGCTGGAACAACCCCCAAGCAGACATGTTCTCTTTGTTTCCTTTGACACAGAAATTGAGCAAGTTTCCCTTTGGTAAGAACATTTATCTCTGAATCTGTGCCTGGGGCCCCAGACCTGATTTAAATTGTGACGCCACAAGGAGCTGTTCTGATTTCCCCTTAGCCTTTTTGGTTAGCTGGCTCACAGCCCTGAGCGTCACTAGATCAGTTTAGATGGGATGGATCCTGAGGTCACTAAGCTCACTGGCATAGGGATGCCCACTCCTATCCAGGAAACCCCCCCCACACACACACACACTTCTTTTATGCACTGAGTCCTGGGGATGAAGATCTCATGGAGATGATGATAATGAGAGTGGGCAAACCCCTTCAATAACAGGATTATGAGCATTAATACTAATGAAGGAGTTTAATGGGATATTTCAAGAATGGGCTTAACTGTTAACCACAAAGGGGATTGATCTCCTAATTGCTTAGGCTCTAAATTCCTTGCCAATGCCTCTAAATTCTTTTGGCTTTTGTTAGATTGTCTCTTCTGTGTTGGTCCTTTTTCTCCCTAGAAGAAGAGAAATCAAAATCCCTTCCAGCTGGCTGGACTCAGTGCCAAGCCAAACTTTCTCTGTGACTGGTCATGAGTACAGAAGTACAGGAATAGTCAAAGGATTCTGATGTGGGATGGGAGGGAAAAGTGGTTCAAGCCCAGGCTTCCCCTTCCATAAAGTGGAAACTTGGACACCCCCCATTTCCAGTTATTCCTTTCAATTCTCCTGGATTGCAAAATGCTTTCTTCCCACATGTTGAAGACTTATACACATTGCCTTATTTTGTAAGAAGGAAAAAAAGCCAAATTAGGTTTTATCATTATATTATTATTATTATTACTAATTTGCATTAAAAGTTTACAAAACCCTTTATGTACTTAATCTCATTTGTTATTCACAAAAACACTATGAAATAGTGTTTTCATTATCCCCATTTCACAAATGAGGAAATTCAGCCTGATAGGGAGTATAGGATGTCGCTGCAGTTGCAACTACTGAAGATCCAAAATGGAAAGTGCTAGAAACTAGTTCAATATCAGAAACTAATTATGAATTTATCACTGGAAATGAATGGACATTCTTATCAGCTTTGCTACTACATCTAAAGGATCATGAAGCCTTTTGTTCTGAGTCAAAATCTGACTTTAGATCTGAGCTGTATGTATGTTCTGTGGGGCTAAATTTCCCCTATTAGAACCTGAGCTTCTTGAGAACAGGCAATATTTTATTTATCTCTTTGCATTTCCAGAGTTCACATAGTTCCCTATGCATAGATAACCACATTCATTCATTTTGAAAAGAGAGGAGTGACAGGAGAGATGGAATGCTTTTAGTTGGTAGAGTCAGTGTGTGTAATAATCACCTAGGAATAGGGAAATTCTGGTTCAAGTCCATCTCAGACATGGAAAATTATCACCTCTCTGTGCCCCTAGGCAACTCTGAGTCTGTTGATTGCAGAATAATCATTGTATGCATTGGTGGAGGGAATTTCCTCACTGGGAGTTTACTATAGCAAAAAAAAAAAAAAATCATAGAAGCATTTATAAGGCACTGACTATATATTGAGCACTGGACTAAGCTCTAGGAACACAAAGAGAAGTGAACTTGGCAGCCCCTATTTTTAAAGAACTCCCCTTTTAAGGATGCAATATATTCCAAGAAGCATAGCTGGAAAGTAGGTGGATAAGCATCAAGGCAAATGGCAAGGCTCAAGATTCCTTAAGAGTATAGCAGATGATCACATGGCCACATCTGGACAGGGTCCTGCTGATCTACCGGGTGCAGCAGCGGGACCAATGGTGAGACCCAAGATTAGAACCTGGTGTCAAGATAGCTTGGCCCGGTCTTCCATTGTAATAAAAATCTTGGGGTTGATCTCTCCTTTCTCATTAAAGGGGTATGAGCAGTTATGTCTGTCCAGTAGCAATGGACCTAGAGGATGTTGAGCCCATGACTATTGAGAAGGGGAAAACCTGCTGAGATTTGGTCAGACTGTGCAACTTCTCTTCCTAACTAAAAGCTCAGCTCCTGGAGCAGTAATAGAAATAGAATAAGTATTCATTTAATGCTTGTTGGTTGTTCCTCATGTGTAGATCTAATGGCATTATTTCTTTGCTCAGACATTATCATTAATTTCTCTAATGACTTAACTAGTCAAGTTCAGGCTTGTTCATTGTCATTGTAAGTCCTCCACAATCTGGTGCCTCTCTCCCTCTCTTGCACTCTATATTTTTCTTCCAAACACACACACACACACACACACACACACACACACACACACACACAGAGCTTCTCTGGGGAAGCATTGGGTAGAGCAGAAACAAGTATTAACTCTGCAGTTATCAGACCTGGGTTCAAATCTCACCCGACCCCATCCCATTCCCTATCTCTTCTTTCTTTTACACCCTTGTGGTCTTAGAGCAAATGATTCAACTTCTCTGGGCCTCAGTTTCTCTCCTCTAAAATAAGAGGGTTGTTCTAGATGGTCTTTGGGACTCCTTCCAGCTCTCCACCCATGATTCTATTATCTCGCTTTTAATCATGACATTTATTGAATGAATGATCTTCCTCTTGACTGTGATGTTCCTCTTTTAAAGCCCACTTCAGATGCTCCATCCCCTATAAAGTCTTTCACTGTCCCCATTAGTAACGATAACCTCACACCATGTTTTGTCTTTAAAAGCTTTAATGGATATCATGTATATATGTGATGTATCTAGTAGGGAAGATATATATATATATATACTGTATCTACTAGGGAAGATATACATACATACATATATATATATATATATTAATCTGTGACCCACACAAACTCCATGGGAACAAGGAATGGTATCATTTCTAGGCATTTATTTTACCCAATTTAATGTTCTGTATATGAGAAGTTTTTCATAAAATGCACAATGAATAAATGAATTTTTAATCTAAATGTACTTTAATACACTGGTGACACAAAGTCTTGGTATTCCTAGCTTTCCTTTCTATTTCAAGTCTTTCCTGATGTCTCCAATTTCTAGTTCTCCCCTTACTCCCTAAAAACTTCTTAATTTGTATCCATTTTCTATTCATGTATCTGATACATCCGCTGATTCCCCGAGTTCAAGCTTATTGGAGGCAAGTATTATATCATTTTTGTCTTTGTGCTCCTGGCAACTGATATGTCACATAGTAGGTATTTAAATAAAGATTTGCGGAAAAAGTGAAAGAAGGATTTCTCCTTCGGAATTCTGGAAAATATGCTTTGAATTGTCTCAGAGAAGAAAATAAACATTTTGATAACTGAGATTTTCAAGGAAGGGGAGGTAGTTAGAATTTTCCAAATTTGACTAAAGGAATCAGTCTTTCCTCTCATGGGACGCTAAGGAAGGTTCTAGTATCATCTTTTACACTTGACTGAATTGGAGAAAGGGGAACCTTTTCCCAGAAAGCCCTCCAGGGAGGGACTAGTGGGAATCCAAGTGACTACGTGTCCACCTCCCTCCAAGGTCTCCCTGTTGATAAGGCTCCAGGAATGCAGGTGGCCTGGCAGGAGATCTGAGACTGTATCCCTTACAGACTACAAAGTATCAGGTATCCATCCCTCTGGGGCATGGAGAGAGCAAGGGCCAGGAGAAGAGGGATCACCCTCAGATCCTAAGCCAGTGTACACTGATTGACATCTGAGGTTTGCTCAACTAATTCTACATCTGCTCTCCCTGCCCCACCCCTGTGATAGGGGGAGGTCAGCCACCAGCCCCTGGGAAGGTGGGGCAGTGAAACCATGGAATAGGCACTTTTTGTGATGGATACCAAGGGGAAAGCTATATCTAAATGCAGTTGGATGAAAAGTGGAAACAGGACAGTAGGGTTCTCCAAGAGAGCAATTATTCATGGAGGTAGGTCAGGAGTTTTTAACTGTGGATCTGTGGACTCCCCAATGTGTCCAAAGACAGATTTCGATGGATCCACGCACTTTCATGGGAAAAATTATTTTGAAATAATTGGTTTCCTTTCTAATCCCATGTATTTTTAAAAAGACATAATTCTGAGGAGCCTCTAAGTTTCATCAGGATACCAAAGGGGTCTAAGATATACGCCCAAAAGGTTAAAATCCCCTAGTTTAAGTTATTTATTATTTCTTAGCAAGCATTTATTTATTTATTTGTGTGTTTATTTGTTTATTTATTGTTGAGGCAATTGGGGTTAAGTGACTTGCCCAGGGTCACACAGCCAGGAAGTGTTAAGTGTCTGAGGCTGGACTTGCACTCAGGTCCTCCTGACTTCAGGGCTGGTGCTTTATCTATTATCCCAACTAGCTGCCCCTTAGAAAGTATTTATTAAGTGCTGATTGTGCAAAGCATTGTAAGCACAGGATATATCAGTATAAAAATGAGAACTTTTTGCCTTCAAGATAGTATTACATTCTAGCAGGAAGAGACAGTGCTAGAGGACCTATCGATGCCGAAGTCACAGAAGTAAAATGGATACCAAAACCCAGAAATGCAGAGGGTGACCACATAAACTGTGGCCTTTTTCTGCTATAAAAATTGCAGATGACTGCCATCCTCTTTTTTAAATAGAATCTGCAATTTTCATATGAAAATATAATAATGGCTGGCATTTAGATAGCACTTCAAGGTTTACAAAGTACTTTATAATGTTTTATCTCACTTGATCCTAGCAAGTGTAGGGGCTATTACTATCCTTGTTTTATAGATGAGGAAACTGAAGCTGAGATTTCAGTGATTTACCCAGGGTGGGCCTAGAAAGTCTGAGGGTCCCCAAATAACTTCCTTCTACATTGTTATAACAGGAAGTGATGAGCAGAATGCTCTTGGGGAAAAAAGCAAATTGAAATGTACTTTATACAAAGTAATAGCAATGTTCTGGGTTGACCAGCTATAAATGACTTTGTTATTCTCAGAGAGTCCTTCTCTGAAGGACTTATGAGAAAAATCCTATTCATACCCAGAGAAGAAACTGATTGTCTCTGAATACAAATTAAATCATACTCTCTCTCTCTTTCTTTTTAAACTTTACTTTCTTGAGTTTTTTTTTTTTTTTAATTAGGGTGGGAGATCTATGTTTTCTTTCATGACTTTTATGGAAACGTATTGCATAACTTCACATGTAGTTTCTTAATGGGGGTTGGGAATAGGGATAAAGGAGAGAATCTGAAACATAAAAGTTCTTATTTTTAAATAAGTTTTTATTGACAGAATAATGGGTAATTTTTTACAACATTATCCCTTGCACTCACTTCTGTTCCACCTTCCCTCCATCCCCTCCCCTAGATGGCAGGCAGTCTTATACATGTTAAATATGTCACAGTATATCCTAGATACAATATATGTGTGCAGAACAAACAGTTCTCTTGTTGCACAGGAAGAATTGGATTCGGAAGGTAAAAATAACCCGGGAAGAAAAACAAAAATGCAAGCAGTTTACATTCATTTCCCAGTGTTCTTTCTTTGGGTGTAGCTGCTTCTGTCCATCATTGCTCAATTGGAACTGAATTAGATCTTTTCTTTGTCGAAGAAATCCACTTCCATCAGAATACATCCTCATGTAATATCGTTGTTGAAGTGTATAATGACCTCCTGGTTCTGCTCATTTCACTCAGCATCAGTTCATGTAAGTCTCTCCAAGCCTCTCTGTATTCATCCTGCTGGTCATTTCTTACAGAACAATAATATTCCATAATATTCATCTACCACAATTTACCCAACCATTCTCCAATTGATGGGCATCCATTCATTTTCCAGCTTCTAGCCACTACAAACAGGGCCACCACACACATTTTGGCACATACAGGTCCCTTTCCCTCCTTTAAAATTTCTTTGGGATATAAGTCCAGTAGTAACACTGCTGGATCAAAGGGTACGCACAGTTTAATAAAAATTTTTATTTTTAATTTTAAAAAATTTTTAAATGAAACTAGAGGAAATAAATAAGTTTTTTTTTTTTTTTTTTTTTTTTTTTTTACTTTCTATCTGCCTACTACCTGAATTTCTGGATTTCTCACTAGTAGAATCATCCTCTGTCAACTGGCAGCATGCATCCCTGTGAAAATGCAATTGTTCTACCTGCTAGGGATTCATCAACTTACTACCAAGATCAGCTTAGAAAGATGGGGGCAGGGCCCTTGGGCAGGAACAAGAAGTAATTGTCCATATAGTTAAGTTTTTAATAGAGGGAGGAAAGCTGGCCAAGGAGATCTCTGACAATGATTCAAACATGAAGAATCCTCAGTGGGAGAGCACAGGTAGCCATCACATGGGAAAATCACACAATTGTACAATCAGAAAGGATTCTGAAGGTCACCTGGTCCAATTCCTACCTAATACACATGTCATCTCACAAAAGCCCCAGCGATTGGGCATCCAATGTCTATCTGAACACTTGTAAAGATTAGTAAATTAAGGAGGCAGAGCTCCCTGGACAGCTGTTATTGTTAGCAAATTCTTTCTTACATTAAACTAAAGTCTGCCTCTTAATATAATAATAATACTATTAAATAAAACTAAGCTAAACATGATGTTAAATACTAATATTTACGTAGCACTTACAACACACCTGGCACTGTACTAAGCACTTTACAATCATCTCATTGGATTCTCACAATCCTGAGAGGTAGGTGTTACTATCATGCTTATTTTCCAGATAGTGAAACTGAGACAGAGGTGAAATGACCTGCCCAGGATCACATAGCTAGTAAATGTCTGAAGCCAAATTTGAATTCAGATCTCTATCCCCTCCTGCTCTCTATCCACTGACTCACCAGCTCTGGCAGCAGCTGCCCCCTCTGCCCCTTCATTCTCGTGCTAGTCTCTGGAGCCACACTAAATCAATCATATATCTGTTCCACATCATAGTTTTTCAGATATTTCATTGTAATAATAATAAGCTATTATTAATGCAAACAGACAAAAAAAAGTTAAATAAGTTGCCCATATACTTAGTAAGTGTCTGAATTCAGCACTAGACTTTGATCTCAGGACTTTCTGAGTGCCTGTTCTCTCCCTCTTGCTGTACTTGATTGGAAACTTGAGATGAGTCATCATGCCCATCCATTAAGACCTCAATATTTTTGAGATTGTTTTCACACAAACTGCTACAAAGCCTGAACTTGCCATCCTTTGGTTGGGCAAATAAATAATTTCAGGAGAAATTGAGTGGATGACTTTACACTTATTCCAGTACCTACCTGTCTATGGTTAGGATTCAATGACCTCAGAAATAAGAAATCTAGGCTTTATGAACTCCTAGATGCTATGCTTTTTATAGTTCATAGAATAATAGAATTTCTTTCAGAGAAGAATTCTGTTTCTAGCTCCTCATTAATGACCAGGAATCCTAACCCTAACAAGAGGTCATAACTGTATCTTCTTGAAGACTTTTAGTGATGGAAAAACTTCTGCTTCTGGAGGCAATCCATCCCATTTTCAGACTGCTGGAATTGTTAGTGGAATTACCTCATATCAATCTGAAATCTATATCTCTTCTACTTCCACATATTGCCTCCTGCAGTCAAGCCACACAAGTATGATCTTGCTTCTGTGTTGGTATCCCTTCAGAAACAATATTTATCATGCACTTACTGTGTACATAGGACATTCCAGATGCAGAAATGAGTCAGACCACAAAATGCCTCACCTAGAATCAGGCATACCCAAGTTCAAATCTGCCCTCAGATTGGTACCACCTGTGTGATCCTGGGCCAGTCACTTCACTCAATTTCCTCATCTGCAAAAGGAGATGGCAAACTACTCCTGTATCTTTTGTCCAAAAAAAAAAAAAAAAAAGGTAGACATGACTGAAAGGATACTACAATAAACAGCTAGCTGTGGAAAAGTGGAGAGGTACCAGATTATGTTGAGATTTATGAGAGGCAAAGGTGTTTGAACTTAATCTGGAGCTATTAGAGAATTTTTGAGAGGAAAGTCCCATGAGCAGATTTGTCCATTCAAAGAGTGTGTCCTGGTAGTAGCTTGAAGGATAATTTGTAGGATGGAACAAAGGGGAGAAAAACATCCCCCATAGTAGGAGTCGATTGGTATAGCCTTGAGGGGGGGTGGTAATGAGAGGTTGTATCAGGGAGGTGGCAGGGGTCCAGTTGAAAAATGCTACATAAAAGGTATGAGTCTACAAATCAGAAAAGCCTGATTTCTGACTCCTGAAGACACTTAACTAGATGGCACATGATTAACCTCTCAGCCTCAGTTTCCTCATCATTGAAATGGAAATAATAACAGTGTAGAACTGCTGTGAGGATTGAGTAAGTAAGGTAATTAGTAAACTTTAAAATGTTATATAAAATAGTAACTACTATTCATGTTAGGATAGACAGGATTTGGGAACTGTTTGGAAATGAAAGAAAATTGCAGAGATTACAAACAAGGGGGAATAGGGTGAATGGAAATGCCACAGACAACAGTAGGGAAGGCCTCAATAACAGAGATGGAAGGAACTGCAGAGATTTTCTAATTTACCCTTTCATTTTCCAGGTGAGAAATCTGAAGTCCCTCCAATGGGATCTAATGCTTTCAGCTCTGAAGCACCTGCTCTGGGACCCCACTGTCCAGATGGTGAGGGATATTTTTGCCATATCCATCTGTCCCCATATATGCATTTGTCCTTATCTGTCCTGCTGATGTCAGAAGGAGGGTCAAGATCGAGGAGACAGGGAATAAATTCAGTTTGGGGTTCTTGAAATTTGAGGAGCTAATGAAACTCCCAGATCCTTTTCACATTGTCCAGTAAGTACCTCATCCACACTGGCCTTGTCCACTTTGCTCTGTTTTCCCATGAGCTTTCTGATGGAGTTCTTCTAGGAAAATTCTCACCTTAAATTGGCCCAACTAGGCAAATTAAAAGATCCCTTTACACATGGGGCTTTTAAGCACCATGCAATTTTTTAGAATTAGAAGGAATCTGGAGGATCACCCCCTGACTTAACAGGTGAGGTCCCTCTCCCCAAGGTTGCAAAAACAATGTGGCAGAGGTAGATTTTGAACTTGGGTTTTCTGTTCCAACTAAAAATTCATCAGATTTCTACTCCCACCTTGCTCTCCCTCACTGTTACCCATTTGCCACTTAGAGGCATCTTGGTATAGGAGAATATAGTATGAAGAAGGGGGAGAGCGCACTAGTCTAAGCTTAGAGTTTAAAGAGACCTGCATTCAAATCCTTCCTTTGTCCTATTTGCTGGGTCACTATGTACAACTCAGTTCCATAACCTGAGCCTCAGTCTCTTTCTCTGTAAAATGGGGATAATAGGTAAAAGGAAATAATATCATCTATCCTTCCTTCTGGGGCTATTGTGAGGATAAAATAGAAATAAAACACTTTGCAGTCTTTAAAATGCTCTAGAAATGTCAGTGATTCTGACTCTATCTATTCATTTAACCTTTTTAAGGTGCATTCTGCTTTCCTACCAGCTTCATATGGCCCTTGAGGTCTTGTGCCTCTGAGGAAGACAGAGCCCAGAGTAAGAGGTCATGGAATCTTGTCTGTGACGATAAGCATTGAAGAGTCTATAGGAAAGAATTTGGACCTTAATTGTTGACAGGCTTATTTTCCTCATTTTTTCCTGTCTGCTCATCTTGCCTGTCCCAACAAAATTATAGGTTTCATGATATCCCAAAGACCATGTCTTATACTTTAGGATATTTGTCATAGCCTAGTGGACTTTCTAAGTACTCTGGCTAACTGGCTAAGTGATCTGCCTAGTAACAGATGGAAAGCTTTCAATGAAAAGGACTAGTGAATGGACCAATTTTATTCTACCCTACGGAGTTGGTATGAGGGACAAAAGTACAGATGTGAAATAACTTCATCAAAATAATAAGCATGATTATTATTAAACTTGTTAACAAGATACTTAGAACTATTGAGTTAACCAATCAAGCCACAGATTTCTTCGGTCCATTTAATTCTGAAAAATTATCCAAGTTGTTTACGTGTAAAGGGAGGTGGAGAATAGGGGATATTAGGTAGTCACACATTAGTCTCACCCATTCAAATCAAAATCAATACAGACTGAAGCTTCGAAGTCAGAAAGAATTACTTCCCAAATTACAGCACAAAATCATATTTGGATTTTTTCTGTCCTCTTACTCGTTAATAAAGGTAACTTTTGCCAGGGAGAACACCTCATCATGATTTTTCACAATCTTTGTGCCTCATCTTTTCTCTCCTGAATCTCATCATGTGTCCACATCATTTATATATCTTATTTATGTGAAAGCATCATGAAACATTTGCCAAAGGCACAAAGAAATGATCTCTGGGCTATTGCCTTCAGCTTGCACTCCTATTCACAAATTGAGTCCCCAAGAAGGCAGTTGATGACTGTCAGATTATGGGAAGGGGTAATTCTGTGGGGTATTCTAACAATTCTCTTGAGCACCTACCAATGTGCTCCTTTTTAGCAACAGCATTTTCTCATATGGTTTAATAAGAATTATTCATATTAACTTTCTCCCCACCAGCCTAGTGCAGGCTTTCTCCAAAATACACAAAATGTACATTGGAAGAGTGGTCTCAAAATCATGTAAAAATTGTTAGTGAGGGAGACCTTTGGGATACACATGCTGCAAAGGGTAAATTTAAAAATATAAAAGAATTATATATATATATTATAAATGTATATAATATTATATATGACTAAATATATTATAAAAACCATAATTGGGTATTTTGAAGTTCATTCTGTCTTTGTCAGGTCCTCATTTACTTAGGTGGATCATCTCTCCTGGCCAAGCTAATTAACCAGATCAAAAACTTTGGGGAATCCATAGCTGGTTTTTGTTGTTTGTCCTTCCTTCATCACTGACATCAGGGAGATGATGTCATGACATGCAAGTGAAATGGATTGAAGTGAGGGAAGGCTGATGGGTCTCCCAGTCACTAGATGCTCCTTTTTCCCTTAAGCAATTTGAATTGTAATGTATCTCTGAACTGACTCCTAGTGTTCAGGTCTTTCTAACAACATGATGAATGAGGGGTGGGAGGAGAGAATAGAATAGAAAATCCTCTCCCTCTCCCCACTTCCTGATCTCTGATACGAGTGGGAAGGTTTACTTCCTTGACTCCCAAACTGATGACCGGAACATGTAGTCTTCTCACAGGTGCACTGGTGAAATGGTGAAATTCCTCCAACTATTTAAAGCTGGAGAGAGGTAGTTAGCTTGTTAGTTTAGCCTACACCTTGGTCCCTTGTTGACCTAATCAAGGAAGTTCACACATCATAAAGCGATCACAGAGCATAAAGGAATCTTGTTTACACAGTAAAGCTCCATCATGTAGTTACCGCTTGTGTTTATGTCATCTGTGCCTGGGAAAGCTGAGAAGCAAGATATGCACACATCCATATATACATATACCCACATGTGTGTGGGTGTGTGTATATATATATATATATATATATATATATATATACATATATATACATATTTGTATATATTTACATGTATGTAAGAATTGAAATTGATTCCTAAGTGCTTCTAATGGAATATACAGGCCTTGAGCATGTTCTTAATGATAAGTTCTAAAAATTGGATTAAAGACTTAACATATATAAAATTACACTAATATTTGTAAGGAAATTTTAAATCTTCTTTTTCCCATTTTGAAATCTCTGATAACTTTAAGAGACATAAGGGCTCATTTTTCAAATCAGAGTCTCATGGATTTTTTTTTTTCAGATTCTTTCTTCAGTCTGTTAATGATAGTGTCCATCATATTAGGTGTAAGGTTTTAGTAATGATAGAAACAGAAAGATGTATAAAAAACTGAAATTCTCTGAAGTTTCAGGTGAATTATGGGTTCTTAATTTGATGTTTTTCTTACAGAGGAAGCTAGATGGCTCAGTGGATAAAGTGCTGAACCTGGGGTTCAAATCTAGCCTCAGATACTTAGAAGCTAGGTGACCATGGTAAGTCACTTTTTTTAACTTAATCCCCTGGAAAAGGAAATGGTAAACTACTCCAGGAAATCTTTTCCAGGAAAATGTCATGGGCATTAGTGACATGCTATGATCCAGAGAGTCATGAAAAGATGGACACAACTAAACAATAGCAACAATTTGATTATCTGTTAGCTCTATTGTGAATAAGATTAGAATCATAAGGTTTTTATTTTTTGACCACATGAAATAATTATTGGAAAACCAAATTTATCAAGCTGTACTTAAGTGTATTGAGCCTTGCTATTGCCAGATTTTTAGCAAAATTACCTAGGAATCTTTAGCAAAAAAACATGTGACTTGGAATCAGAGAAGCAGATCTACTAGGAGATACTCCTGTCAGAGTTCGATGAACAGGGAGGAAGGGGTGGGGGTAAACAGAGAGAGAGAGACAGAGAGAGAAAGGGAGGGAGAGAGAGAGGGAGAGGGAGAAAAAAGGAGAGGGAGAGGAAGAAGGAGAGGGAGAAAGAAAGGGAAAGAGGGAGAAGGAGAAGGAGAGGGAGAGGGAGAGAGAAATAAAAGGGAAAGAAAGGGAAGTAAGAGGAAGGGAAAGGAGAGGGAGAGAAGGGGAGGGAGAGAGAGAGATGAAAGGAGGGAGAGGCAGGGGGAAAGAAGGGGAAGGGAGGGAGGGAAAGGGGAGAGAGGGAGAGCGAAGGAGATGGATAAAGAAAGGGAGAGAAAGGGAAGGAGGAGGGAGGTAGAAGAAGGGATGGAGGGAGCCAAAGTGAAAGAGGAAGAAGAATTTGCTATGCAAAAAAAATCAAACTGAATGTCAGGGTGGGTAGGAGAAAGTAGCAATAAGATAATGCCTAGAAGGAAAAATTTTGTCCTGAAACTAAAACAAATTTCCTGATCCTTAAAGGGAGATTAAGTGGCTAGAGCAAGAGAATAATAAGGAGGGAAGAAGAAAACCAAAAAAATTTGGAATCAAAGTAGAGGACATTTCAGGAAAGACTGAGCAAATTGTGGTATATGAATTTTATTATTGCACTATAAGAAATGATGTTGGATAATTTCAGAGAAACCTGGACAATATGAACTGATTCACAGTTAAGTGAATAGAACCAAGCATCATAAAGAATTAGAACTTTGAAGGACTTAATGAACTCTCAGGTTTAGATTTAAGGAACCAAAATGAGATTAGGGTTTCTGGTGGTCAGGAAGTTAAATGACAAGGTCTAGTGGCAGGTTTGGGGTTCAGGGAACCAAGTGGAGAGGTCTGGCTCCCTGGCAACCCCTTGGGATTCGGCACAAGGGTAGGGAGTTTTAGGGACTCCCTTCTGGCATCGCAGAGGTTCTCTGTAAAGGAATTTATGACCCAAAAACCTAGATTGATAAAAGAGGTTTATTATGGGGATTGGAAGTAAGGTTAGAAATCCTGAGAGAGAGGCATAAAGCCTGGTTAGGGAAATAGGTGCGGATAAAGAGAGGATGGTACTGGAAAAGAATATTATTCCAGCGGGCAGATCTATGGAAAATGGAGATTTGCACTAAGAATGCAGTTCTCAATGGGCAGAAAGTCCTGGTAGCTGAGTAAGGGACCGAAGTCCATCTGCAAAGACCCTAATTGATGCAAGTTCATTATATTGGTTCTCTTGGTGGGGGTTGGGAAACCCCAGCAGATCAGAGCCAGTGGGGGCTGGGAGAGCCCAAATTGGCTCAGATCCAATGGGGGCTGGGATAAGCCCGGATCTCCTATTGGAATTCAAAGGGATGCTTTGACCAGAATTTGTGAATCAAAGACCCTGGCTTCCTGGACTGATATGCCTCAACCTGGAGAGGCTGGGAATCTGAAAGGAATTACAAATCAATAGGAAATACAGTTTCTTAAAGGGACCACAACCTGCTTCACAATGATTAGCTATGTATCAAGAGGGAAGCCTGTTATCTCCCTTCTGATAAAGAGGTGTTGGAGTCAAAGTACAAAGATATGCAGTTTACAACACGGGCAATGTATGAATTTGTTTTTCTTAATTGTGCTTCTTTTTTTCAAGGATTTCCCCCCTCTGTTTCAAATTAGAAAGTTGGAAGGATGGGTTAACAATAGTAATAGAGAAAGAGAAAGGAAGAACCGGAGATTTCCAATGCAGAAGGAACTTTTTTTCTCTCTTTCTGTCACTCTGCTTGTGTTATAGGCCTATCTCTTGCCAAACCCTTATGCAGATTTTGTTGTACTAAAGGAGCTTTTAAAATAATTATTGTCATGGCCCCAAGTTATGTGTTAAACTATTTTGTCCTATTATTCTCATAAAGCATTAAAACTGTCAATAAAATTCCAGTGTTTCAATAGGAAAAAAATTACATATCAAAAATAAATAAATAAATAGTATTAGTGATTCCATTTTGCCTTTTCCTACCATTTTGTGAAGCTAAATTTCAGCTGCTTGTTAAGTCTCCTGATTTTGGATAAGTTACAAGATTACTCCTCTTCCCAAAGGTCACTGGACTTAAGGAATGTCACAGAACTACCCTTCTCCCTCTCACCCCAGTGTTTGCCACATACCTCCCCAATAAATAAAACTGATGTCTCAATCCCTATAATTTTTCCCCTGGTATTTTTTTTTATTCCCTCCAAACTACATATTAACTATGTAGAAACCAAAGTTCTGGGGTTTGGCTATTAAGAACCATGGCCCTGATTTGTTTCCACAACTACATGCATTGCTAAATAAATAATCTGGATGGGGGCAAAAAATCACATCAACCCTCCCCCTTCCACCAGTCAAATCAAATTTCTCTCTGTACTCTGTTCTACTACTATTATCTCCCATTTGTATGACTTTGCTCATTCCAGCTCTCAAGCCTATTGAATGCTTCCCCCTTATATCTATTAAACTGTTTCCTTCATTCATAGTATCTTCAGGTTCTGTCTTCTCCAGGAAGTCTTCCCTGGCATTCCTGTGCTCCCATTTTCCCATATGAAAATTACTTTTGCCTCCTCAGATCTCTCATGATATTTTGCCTGGACTCTTTCCTTGTTATTTATTTTGCTCTCTTGTGTTTAATGTTGTTCTTTCATTCCTCTCTGGGTTCTGTTCCTATATTTTCAGGTTTCTTTCTCCACCATTTCCCCAAATCCTTTTCACTATTGAAGATGCATTCAACATTATGTCCCACCAACCTTCTCATCCTAGAAGGGCTCTCCACCTTTTTATTCTCTTTTTAATCAGTTCCTCTGGGAAAATCCATTTTAAGGATGAGTTCAGGTCAACCATATTTATTCCTTGTTAAATAAATGGTTGAAAAGTTTATCTGATTCACATGTCTTTAGAACTGTTATGCAAATAGTCTATGGGAATTTAGGATCTCTAATAGAAATGGAAGAAAGGAACAGGCAGACTTTTCACAGACAATTTTTCTTAAAGCAGAACACATCTTTGTTGCTACACAATAGACTGAAAAGCATAGAGAATATCTGATCCTGCTCTTTCTATTGTTTATTGATTGTTTGCTCTCTCTTAGAACATCAGATTCTCCAAAGACTCAACATTGTTAGTGACCCATATGCTAATAGAGAAATACACAGTTGGAGGTGAGTAGAATGCAGCATATTTCTTTTCTTTTTTTTTTTTTAAAGCTTTTTGTTTTTAAGACATATACTTGAACAATTATTCAACATTAGCCCTTGGAAAACTCTGTGTTCCAATGTCCCCTCACCCAAATTCCCCCACACCCTCCCCTAGATGGCAAATAGTCCAATATATGTTAAAATGTTAGGAATACATGTTAAATCCAATATATGCATGCATATTTATACAATTAGCATGCTGCACAAGCAAAAAAGAGAAGCAAAGTAAAATGCAAGCAAATGACAATAAAAAGAGTGAAAATGCTATGTTGTGGTCCACACTCAGTTCCCACGATCCTCTCTCTATATTTTAGAATTATAAATTGTTTTTTCAATCAGCAAAAATCTATCTTTTTGATCAAATTTGAGAACTAATGAAAAGCAAACCCTGTTACAAACATGTACAGTTAGTCAAAATAAATTTCCACATTGACCATGTTAAAAAAAATATCTGCTTCATTCTGAACTCTGAGTCCTTTACCTCTCTATCAGGAGATAAATGCAGCTTTCATCATTAGTCCTGTGAAATTATGATTGGTCATTATGCTGGCAAATTCCAATTCTTTCAAAATTGTTTGCCTTGTCTCTATCATTATATAAATTGTTCTCCTGATGTTTTTCATTTCATTCTCTGTCAATTTAGAGAAATCTTTTAAAATTTTTCTGATACCATCCCTTCATTATATATTATATAATATGACATAGTAGGATTCTATCACATTTATGTAGAATAACTTGTTCTTTCATTCTTTAATTTAGATTCCTTGATTCCCAATCTTTGCCACATCAAAAGAGCTATAACTTTTTTCACATGCTTAGAAGGACAAATCCCTTCCTTGATCTACTCTTTTATTTTTCCCTTCTTTTTTCTTCTCTTTCTTTCCTATTTCCCTAGTGAATGAAATACATTCATATACCTAACTCTGTGTGTGTGTGTGTGTGTGTGTGTGTGTGTGTGTGTGTGTGTGTGTATTTTCCCTTACTTTAACTAATTCATATGAGAGTGAGGTTGAAGTGTGAGTTGTTCACCCTACTCCCTCCTCCTTGTTTGTATAGACATCTACTTGTGTATCCTAATTATATGACCTAATTCCTCCACATCCTTTGTGTCCTTCCTCCATTTCCCAGTTTATTCTTTTTTCCCCTCCTTCTAAGAGCATCAGAACATAATGGAACCATTCCCAGGCCTTGTCTAATTAGATTATTTATTATCTTCATGATGATAGACTCAGAGGAAACACAAATATCATCTTCCTATATTAGAATAGAAACAATTTGTCCTCATTTAGCCAATTATCATTGTTCATTTATGTTTACCACTCTATGTTTCTCTTAAATCTTGTGTTTAAACTTCAAAGTTTCTATGCAGCTCTAGTCTTTTTTTTTTTTAATCACAAATGCCTATTTAATTAAAATCTGATTATTTTCCACTGTAGGACTATGTTCAGTTTTGTTGGATAAGAATATGTCAGACCATATTCTTTTCCTTTTGTGAACCTATATTCTAAATTTTCCAGTGATTATGGTTTCTTGATACTAAATTCTTTCTTTCTGGATGCTTGCAGTATTTTTTTCTTTGACCTGGAAGCTCTAGATTTTGGTTGTGATATTCTTAGGAGTTTTCATTTTGTAGTTTCTTTCAAGAAGTGACCAATCAAATCTTTGTCTACTTTGCCCTCTGGTTCTACAAGATGTGGGCAATTTTCTCTTAAGATTTCTTGAAATGTGATATTTAGGCCCTTTTTTTGTTCATATTTTCAGACAGTCCATTAATTCTTCAATTTTTTTGTCCTTGATCTATTTCAATCATTTGGCTTTGATTTTAATATTTCTTACTGTGAGGTGTTAGTTTTTATTTGGCCTATTCTAATTTTCAGGGGATATGTTGCTTGGGCAATTTTACATCTCTCTCTTTTTTTTAATCTAACTTTTTATTTTTTTTGCTGAGGCAATTGTGCCCAGGGTCACAAAGTTAGTAACTATTAAGTGTCTGAAGCTGGATTTGAACTCAGGTCCTCCTGACTTCAGGGCCAGTTCTTTATCCACTAAGCCATTTAACTACCCCAAATCTCTTTTACAAAATGTTAATTCCCTTTCCAATTCTTTCTTCCTTAGTGTGTTGTGCCACAGTTCTCTTTAACTGTTTGACTCAGTTTCCCTATACTAATTTCCTTGCACTAGTCCTGACTGAGTTTCCCTGAATTGTTCTATCTCAGTTTTCTTAACTGTTTTGCCTCATCCCCTTAGTTGTAAAACTCCACTCTGGTCCATTAAGATTGAGGACCATTTGCTCTAAGGTTATAAATTGCTAATGTAATATAAAGGACTGCTTGCCATCTAGGGGAGGGGGTGGAGGGAGGGAGGGGGGAAAAAAATCGGAACAGAAACGAGTGTCAATATAATGTAATTATTAAATAAAAAATTAAAAATAAAATAAAATAAAATAAAATAAAAAATTGCTAATGTAAGACTCAAGATAAGGGGGAGTTCAGACTTCTTGATTCCTAACTTCTCCTGCCCTCAAGAAAATATTCCAAAAGATAAGACAATCCCAGATACCTCATTGACATCTTTACTTCTCTTTATTCAAACATCCTGATTCTGGCTTTTATTAAGAATTTATAGCCTCCCCCCATCCTGACAGAACCAAATGGGTCTGTGAAGAAGTTTCCCGCTTCTGTCCCCGTCTTTGTCTGTAAAAGATATTTAAGGATTTGGGATTCTCCCATTCATCACTGGATACTTTGAGATGAGAGTCCTGTCCAGTCAATTACGCTCTCCAATTAATACAATATTAAAAATTCTCTAATCTCTCTCCTGCCTCAGTTTCTCCAGCATTACACGTGCTCATTTTTTCTCAGTTTTAAGAGAATACTCTCAATTTTTTTAACTGTTTCATTACTTTCATGAATTCTAATTATTTAATGCCTAAACTATATTTTTTTCAGAGATTTTTCTTGTAGAAGTTTTAGAGTTATACTTTTCTTCTTTGTATTTTGAGCATCCCTAACAACATAAAAGCTTATCATGATAAACTTTTTTTTTGCTCATTTTTCCAGTCTGCTTCCTGGTTTTGGACTTGCTATTAGGGCTAGGTTCTATGGCCCTTCTGGAAGGAAGATCCTGATGGACTTGTTGCTGCTTTCTTGGGCATTGAGTGGTTTATTAATCCAGCATTTCAGGGACCATTTGTGGATCTGCAAATTTTCATACTCCCATAAAGGTCTGATCCAGGCCAAAGTCTGATTATCACCTCCCACTCCCTACCCCACCTCCACTTCTACTTCCACCATGAATGTCACTACCCTCCCCCAGCACCTACTTTGTAAATTCCTGACATAGATCTCAGTTGGATCAGCAATAGAATGCTGCTAAACTCAACACCTATCAACCAGTTAGGAAGTTCTACACTTTAGAGTGGCAAAACCCCAGGCTCCCCTTTGATCTGGGATTCTTGCTTGGTTATTCCTCTGCAGGCTGGGTTAGAGGCTGCTCTTGGGTTTGGACCAAACTGCTGTTTTTTTTTTTTTTTTCCACATAGTACATAGCCCAGGATCCCCCTACCTGGGAACACTATCCTCCTCTGCAAGACCCCTTTTCAGTCCATCATGGATCTGTGATCCAGAACAGGGTAGTAGGCAATAAAAATGTCAGTTAGCACATGGACCATTGCAATAACCCAATATGGGTCTGAGTATGGCCAGGTATACCTCTGGGACCTTCTCTTACCCTGATGCTCAGCCTCTCCAAGAGATACTATACATCTCACACAAGCATCAATATTATGGACAATGGTTGTCTTTTTTATTCAATTGCCCTGACTTCCTAATTGTGGTAACATCTTGGCTCTTGTTGAAAGTCATGAACATGAGCTTCTTATCCAAGAGAGGAATTGTTTTCTCTCATAGCATTCTATATGGATGATCCCCCATTTTCTGCTTGAATACTTCTAGTGACTCATTCTAGTTTTGGGAAATCCCTATGTGAAGGAAAGTTCTTTTGTATATTGAGCCTAACATCAACCTTTTCTGTAACTTCTGTAATATCCATTTATTTGATATCATTTCCCTCAAGCATCATGCAACTAACATGCAACTGGTTAGATAATCTTAAGGTGTTTTTTTTCTCATTTTCTAAAGTTGAGAGAACAACAAAAAACTGTTTTCGTCATCTAAACTACCCTCAGTCATTTTGAACCGCAGACCCAGAGGAATTATATTCCAGGGTACAAATATAATGGGTGGATATGGTTACTGAACCACACAATGATCTTTGAAAAATCACAGAGAACAGGAAAGGTGTTATAGGAGTGGGAATGGTCATTTGTCTCATTTTTTAAAGAATGGAAAAGGGTGGAGTCTGTAAACAATAGCCAGTGATTTTGACTTCAATTCCTGGCAAAATTCTTGAATGTATTATTAAAGAGATGGCTCTGAATGTTGAGGAAAATAAAGATTACCAAAAGCCAACATGTTTTCTTTTAAAAACAGGTCATGCCAGACCAACCCCATTTCCTCCTTTGACAGAGTTACTAGACTGGTATTCCAGGGTGACATTGTAAACAGATTATGCTTGGATTTCAGCAAAGCTTCCCTTGCTATTCTTGTGAACAAAATGAGAAGTACTAGCTAGATAAGGTGAATTCAGAATTACTTAAAGTCCTGGATTAGAATCATTAATAGATCAATGTGAATCTAGGGGAAAGTCTCTATTAAAATGGCTCAGGAGCCTTTCCCTGACCCTTTACTGTTCAATGTTTTATAAGCGCTTTGCATGAATAGCAATGCTAATAAAGTCTTTTCAGAACTAGGAGGGAGGTCCAAATAACAGCCAATGTCCAAAAAGAGTCTGAAAACTGGAATGCTAGACCAAGACTAATAAAATGAAATTTAATAAGCACTAATTCAAAGGCCCACACTTGGCTCTAAAAAAATCAACAGTAAAGGCATAGGAAGAGGGAGATGTCATAAGACAACCTTTTGTGTGAACAATCTTTGGGGGTTTCAGCCAACCAATCAAACAATAAGTTTTTATTAAGCAGCTACTATGTTTCATGCACTGTGCTAGATGCTGGGGATACAAATGCAATATGAGTTAATAGTATGATGTGGCAGTCAAAAAATGTATGTGAATTTAATGCGCATTAGGAGAGGATCTGTGCCCCCCCCCCCCCCCCATAAAAAAGACATACATTGTATTCGGCTCTACCATGGTCAAGATACTGTATTTAGAATAGGTGTAATACCTACAGTATCTAAAGCATTGTCTTGAGTCCCAGGCACAATAATTTAAGAAATCCATATACATGGGAGGATCCAGAGAGGTGAGAAGAAAGAGGAAGAGACTATAAGGGTCAGCTGAAGAAAGGAAGGATGAAAATCCTTGAGAGAAGACTTAATGAGGAAATGATAGTGGTCTTCAAAATTTTAAGGGCAGACATTTGGTAGAGTGAATAAACCTATTCTGCTTGGTCATAAAGTGAGAACAACATACAGAAAGTTGATACCAATTTCAGCTAAATAATAAGGGGGGGAAGGGGGAATTTCCAGAGCAGTCCAAAAGTGAAATGTACTGCCCCAGGAGATGTTAGTATTTAGAGATAGAAAAGACATGAGAGATTATGTGAATTAATACCCTTGTAACTAGAGGCACAAGTCAGTCTAGGGACGTCATTTTAAGCAACAGGGTAGGATTCTAAGTGCATGAAAAGGGTCAATTGCACTAGAAGTAACCCAGCTCACATCCACGTCCACAAACAATTACTGGTTAAGAGGTTAAGACAGAATTTTTCTCAAAGGTATGTTTTCCTATTGGGGAAAAAAAGGGTCCTATCCACAAGGAGCTTGTAATCTAATGAAAAGTGAAGTGTCAAAAGAGCAAAGGCTTAGTGCAGAAGCTAAAAAAGACACAAAGTCATGCAGCCACATGAGAAAATGAAATGTTTGAACTGAACTTTCTCCTTCAGTGGAGAAGCTCATCGACCCATCCTCCAATCAGAGGCTGAGAGTAGTGACAATGTGGAGTCCCAAGGCTGATGAGAGCTTTGGATGGGGGGAGGGGGAAAGTTTCCTCAGGGGACGCTGGAGGGGAGGAGTCTCTTGGTTCTGCATCCCCTTCAGATACCTCCCTGGCTCTGCCCCTCTGCTCCTTACTATTTGTAACTTAGCTTCCTTATTCTTGAGAACTATATCATCTGTCTAGCTTTACAATAAATGAAGACAGTATAGCGCTATCTCCCTCCATGGAGATACAGATTTAAAGGTTGGAGGGCTATAGATGGCTCTTTAGTCCAGTGGTTCATGAACCTCTTGGGGATTTAAAACAAGGGTTTAAGGTATTCAACTAAAATTTTATTAATGGTGACTTAAGCAGTAAATAATTGTAAAAAAAATATTGTGAGCAAAATATTAACTTACCCTAGAGGTAAACAATTTGTATTTAAATTTTTTTCCCTAAAGGTCTCAATGGAACAAAAGGTTTTTGGGGAAACATTCATACAATTCAACCTACTTATTTCATAGACAGGGAAATTGAGAATGATTTTTCACTTGGGAGAGTTATACTCAGAGAGAAGTGACTTGTTCAAAATTATATCAGCAGGGCCCCCTATTATATGTATAACTTCATTTGTATCCCCCAACCCTCCAGTGATGTCCAGTGAATATGATCTGAGAGGCAATGTGACAGAGCAGAAAAAGCAGAGGATAGGGGAGTCAGGAACACTTATCTCAGAATCTGCCGGAGATGACATGAACCTATCTAAATGTCCATGAAGGAGCCCCTTCATCTTTCTGAGTTTGTCCCTTTATCCACAAATAGGAGATGATACCTGTATTATTTGCTTCAGAGTGGTGAACTGATAATCAGATAAGATACTTTGTAAACTTTATCATGCTATATATGTATCGCTATTATTTCCATTTTACAGATAAGTTCAGAGGCTTAGATAAGTTAAGTCACACAGCAGTTGTACAAAGTTATACCTTGAATCCATAGCTTCTTACTACAAATCCATTGTACTTTATGCTGTACCATAACTGATTTAATTGTTTATTTTTTCAATATATAGACTCCTGGAAGAGGAAGGAAAAATAAAACAAACCTTTTATATCACACAAGAAAAGCAAATAAGGGAAATCGCTATTGTTGAGGTCTAGATTTGGGGTACCTAATTGAGATTGGGGTTTAGTTAAGGTCTAGTGGCAGGTTTGGGGTACAGGGAGTAAAGCAAAGCTCCCCTGCAACTCCCTTGGATTCGGCGCAAGGATATGACGGTAAATGGTGCCTAGTAGAGGCGCGAGTTCCCAATAAAAGCATTTATTGGCCCGGAGAGCTAGATTGATAAAAGAGGTTTATTATTAGGTGAACATAGAGATAAGGAGGGCACTGAACAAAGGGTCCAGTGGACAGAGGGTCCTCACATGGCCACCATGTTTGGAATCTCTGCAAAGAGGGTTTCCCAGTATGGCCTTTTTATAATAGGAGACTTAGCTTGAGGGGCTTTGGGGTGTAGTCCCAAAGTTGGCTCAGATCTGTGTGGGGCTGGGAACAGGTCAGATCTTCTATTGGAATTTAAAGGGACCAGGATTTGTGAGTTAAAGGGCAATTTACATTATTAACTAGGAGAGGGTAAGAATCTAGAAAGGAATCTTTCCTGCATCATTCCCCCCTCAAGCAGTTAGAACTTAAATTCATTTAAGGAAAAAGACATGGGGCAAAATTGAGACAGAATTGAGGATTTTCTCCTTCCAGGATTTTCCAAATTCAGGGGTCCCCTCCTCATCCACCCCTTAAGCAATCACCTCCAAAGGCATGTGGGGAAAGGGACGCCAATATCTTCTTGACTGCTTTGAGCTGGCAAGGGTCGTAGAGATTTGGGGTTTCATGCCAGGAGGTGAGGTGTGAGGTGTGGGGTTTGGGGATGACAGTAGGGCATCTAAGGGATGTGTATCCCGGTCAATCGTTCCCAGTCAGTTGTCCCATGTTCTCCAGGCTGAAGGGCAGTTGAGAGTCCAAAGGTTAAAGCCCAGATCTCGGGAGCAGGTTAAAACTGGGGTATCATCCAGGGTGGAGATGGAGATGGGAGATGCATCAGGTCCCTTCTGTGGGCTGCCTGTAAAAATGCTAATGGCCCATCTAACAAGGAGAAGTAGGAGAAAATGCTGGGAGCAAAAGATTATTTGTCTAGAGTAAAAAGCATTAAGTAGCCTTGAGTTTAGCCCTTTCACTCTTAATTTCCAGGAAAGCTAATTTCTCCTGGTGTTGGTTCAGGGTGTAGACTAAGAAGTCAGGAAAACTGGAGGCCTATCTTCTAATCAAGATAAGAATGCAATTTAAGCTCTTAGAAATATTTTAACTGTGCTGCCTTTCTTTAAAAGGAGTTGGTTCCTCAATAAGCAAAGATCCTAAGGCTTCCCCCCACTTTCCCCACTCTTATGGGGGAGGGGTGGAAGGGGTCAGAGGGAGTGCAAAGTATCTCAGCACTGCCAACCCAGCTTACCGGCCCCTGAGGTGTTGGGACTGTCCTGGGATAAAAAGGGAAACAGGGCCAGACCCCAATTCCCTACCGGGGAGCAGGACGCCGGTGACCAATTCAGCCCCTGTGGTGTTCTGCAGTTTCTCCATTGTTTCTCCTGCTCGAACTCAGGACAGAGACTAGGGTCTCCTCGGACAGTTTCCAGGGCACCTATAGGACTAAGTCTGGGAGAGATTTGTATTAAAAGGCTCTTCTGCTCCAAATGTTTTTTCAGGAGGCAGAAGTTGCCCTGAGAAGAAAAGAGCTCAGTGTCTCAGGTTAAGAGTTAAAGGGAAACCAACAGCTATTAGCAGCAGAGTGGAAGAAACGTTGAGGTTTGGACCCCAAAAAAGTTGAGGTGGTGGGAGGGTCCTAGGTTTCACTAGGCTGAGTCAGCTTTTAAAGAGATAATCATGCTGGGTGTGTTTTGGGTCACTGCTTTTGCCTGAGGGCATAAGTGTTAATCAGTCCCAGGATTAGAAAGAAAAAAGCACTATAAGGATGGACTTGTCCAGAGAGATTGGAATTCAGCTAATCTATTCAGAGTTCAGGTGTTGAGATTGAGGCATTTTTCTCAAGCCCAGTGTTTGTCTCTGCATTAAGAGACAGCTTAAAATCTCCATAGGGATGGGGAAGAAAGCTAATTCATGGCAAAACCCGGAAAACTTTCCCATTCTATAACGTAACCTTCCTAGACATCTCTAGACGGTGTCACAAAGACCCTCCCAGAGGACCGTTTGCCAAAAAAAAAAAAAAAAAAAAGGATTTCGTCCTCACAGCGTCCTATGAACGACGAATCCCCCTGAAGACTCCTGGAGTCTCCCAGCAAGCTCAAATTAGCCCGGGCATTTGAGCTGCCCCTCGTTATAGAAGCATGATGTGGTGGGTTTGCCTCAGTGGAAACCTCCTAAGAGGGCCACCAACATTGAGGGCAAGGTAGCAAAGGAGAGATGTGGTAGGAGTGGGTGTGTTCTCCTTTCAATAGCTCCTCTCTTAACACTAGACAGTCTGCATATTCTATAGCCCTGGGCTCCTAGAGCAGTAAGTCAGGGACCTAGCCCTGCCTTCCATCAACACACAGTGTAAAAGGCTATAGGCCTAAGCCTATTCAGGGCGATGAGATTCCCAGCTTTCTCAAAAGGCAAGGTGGGAGTAGTCCCAAGTACTTGGGCGAAGGAAACCTTTAGATAAAGAAACTCTAGCCCCAGGAAGTAAAAAAGGTTAAAAGATTAATAGCAGCAACCAAAGTCTGGCCCCAAATTAAAATATCTATTTAAGGCAGTTTTACTTCAGGTAACTGTCCTTAAGTTTTAACCATTCCACCTTATCACCTATGCAGTCACACCTGAATTCAAAACTCCCAGCAAATATTAGCTGCAGTGCCAAAGGATTTTATCTTCTACAGCAATTATCATTAATCAAGGGCTTCAGATGAATCTAGTTCTCAAGAATCACAGTAAAGGGTTTACAACTTATACAGCTATCTTTCTAATCTAAGTAGATAGTTTTAAATTTAACATTACACAGATCTTTAAGTCAAAGGAAAAAAAATTTTTTTAACTTTAAACTTCAAGGTTCGCAAGTAACTGAACCAAACTTCATATAACTTATAATATAATCCCAACAGAGATGACAAATTTTAAGGCATAACTCAGTTTCAAATTACCTAATAGCTCTAGAAAACACACTAAGTAGGAAGGTAAACTACCAGCATTTTGTGTTAATAACCTATATTTTATATTCCTATCTTAGTCCCTCAATAACTTCTCAAAGAATGGGGAAGGGAAAACAGGGAACAAATCTAGAGAACTTGAGAAAAGCACACAGGAAAGACAGACATCTTTCCTAAAAGTATTCACCGAATTCTTAAATGGCTTCAGTTTCTCCCATTAACTCATTTCTTGCTGCAGTCAAGGAATGAGGGTAGAAAAGAAAAAAAAAGCCATCTTTTAAAGAATTTAATTTGCCTTGACCTGAAATTTTATTCTCCAGCCATCATTCCAAAGGTCTTTCTTGAAGCTGCAACCTGGCCAGGGTTGGAGCCCAGGAAAAAACCCTTTGTTCTCAGGGACATAGAATGCCAATCCAGAAAAGAATAGAACCGAGTGTGCTAAGAGCAAAAAGTCTTAGGACTAAGAAAATTAGGAGCAAAAGAGTTGCTGTTGAGGTCTAGATTTGGGGTACCTAAATGAGATTAGGGTTAAGGTCTAGTGGCAGGTTTGGAGTACAGATTCGGCGCAAGGATACAACAGTAAATGGTGCCTAGTAAAGGCGCGAGTTCCCAATAAAAGCATTTATTGGCCCGGAGAGCTAGATTAATAAAAGAGGTTTATTATTAGGTGAACATAGAGATAAGGAGGGCACTGGACAAAGGGTCCAGTGGACAGAGCGTCCTCACATGGCGACCATGTTTGGAATCTCTGCAAAGAGGGGTTCCCAGTGTGGCCTTTTTATAATAGGGAGACTTAGCTTGAGGGGCTTTGGGGTGTAGTCCCAAAGTTGGCTCAGATCTGGTGGGACTGGGAACAGGTCAGATCTTCTATTGGAATTCAAAGGGACCAGGATTTGTGAGTTAAAGGGCAATTTACATTATTAACTAGGAGAGGGTGGGAATCTAGAAAGGAATCTTTCCCGCATCATTCCCCGCTCAAGCAGTTGGAACTTAAATTCATTTAAGGAAAAAGACATGGGGTAAAGTCTCTTATTGAGACAGAATTGAGGATTTTTTCCTTCCAGGATTTTCCAAGTTCGGGGGTCCCCTCCTCATCCACCCTTCAAGCAATCACCTCCAAAGGCATGTGGGAAAAGGGGCACCAATATCCTCTTGACTGCTTTGAGCTGGCAAGGGTCGTAGAGATTTGGGGTTTCATGCCAGGAGGTGAGGCATGAGGTGTGGGGTTTGGGGATGACAGTAGGGCATCTAAGGGATGTGTATCCCGGTCAGTCATTCCTAGTCAGTTGTCCCATGTTCTCCAGGCTGAAGGGCAGTTGAGAGTCCAAAGGTTAAAGCCCAGATCTTGGGAGCAGGTTAAAACTGGGGTATCATCCAGGGTGGAGATGGAGACGGGAGATGCAACAGGTCCCTTCTGTGGGCTGCCTGTAAAAATGCTAATGGCCCATCTAACAAGGAGAAGTAGGAGAAAATGCTGGGAGCAAAAGATTATTTGTCTAGAGTAAAAAGCATTAAGTAGCCTTGAGTTTAGCCCTTTCACTCTTAATTTCCAGGAAAGCTAATTTCTTCTGGTGTTGGTTTAGGGTGTAGACTAAGAAGTCAGGAAAACTGGAGGCCTATCTTCTAATCAAGATAAGAATGCAATTTAAGCTCTTAGAAATATTTTAACTGTGCTGCCTTTCTTTAAAAGGAGTTGGTTCTTCAATAAGCAAAGATCCTAAGGCTTCCCCCCACTTTCCCCACTCTTATGGGGGAGGGGTGGAAGGGGTCAGAGGGAGTGCAAAGTATCTCAGCACTGCCAACCCAGCTTATCGGTTCCTGAGGTGTTGGGACTGTCCTGGGATAAAAAGGGAAACAGGGCCAGACCCCAATTCCCTACCGGGGAGCAGGACGCCGGTGACCAATTCAGCCCCTGTGGTGTTCTGCAGTTTCTCCATTGTTTCTCCTGCTCGAACTCAGGACAGAGACTAGGGTCTCCTCGGACAGTTTCCAGGGCACCTATAGGACTAAGTCTGGGAGAGATTTGTATTAAAAGGCTCTTCTGCTCCAAATGTTTTTTCAGGAGGCAGAAGTTGCCCTGAGAAGAAAAGAGCTCAGTGTCTCAGGTTAAGAGTTAAAGGGAAACCAACAGCTATTAGCAGCAGAGTGGAAGAAACGTTGAGGTTTGGACCCCAAAAAAGTTGAGGTGGTGGGAGGGTCCTAGGTTTCACTAGGCTGAGTCAGCTTTTAAAGAGATAATCATGCTGGGTGTGTTTTGGGTCACTGCTTTTGCCTGAGGGCATAAGTGTTAATCAGTCCCAGGATTAGAAAGAAAAAAGCACTATAAGGATGGACTTGTCCAGAGAGATTGGAATTCAGCTAATCTATTCAGAGTTCAGGTGTTGAGATTGAGGCATTTTTCTCAAGCCCAGTGTTTGTCTCTGCATTAAGAGACAGCTTAAAATCTCCATAGGGATGGGGAAGAAAGCTAATTCATGGCAAAACCCGGAAAACTTTCCCATTCTATAACGTAACCTTCCTAGACATCTCTAGACGGTGTCACAAAGACCCTCCCAGAGGACCGTTTGCCAAAAAAAAAAAAAAAAAAGGATTTCGTCCTCACAGCGTCCTATGAACGACGAATCCCCCTGAAGACTCCTGGAGTCTCCCAGCAAGCTCAAATTAGCCCGGGCATTTGAGCTGCCCCTCGTTATAGAAGCATGATGTGGTGGGTTTGCCTCAGTGGAAACCTCCTAAGAGGGCCACCAACATTGAGGGCAAGGTAGCAAAGGAGAGATGTGGTAGGAGTGGGTGTGTTCTCCTTTCAATAGCTCCTCTCTTAACACTAGACAGTCTGCATATTCTATAGCCCTGGGCTCCTAGAGCAGTAAGTCAGGGACCTAGCCCTGCCTTCCATCAACACACAGTGTAAAAGGCTATAGGCCTAAGCCTATTCAGGGCGATGAGATTCCCAGCTTTCTCAAAAGGCAAGGTGGGAGTAGTCCCAAGTACTTGGGCGAAGGAAACCTTTAGATAAAGAAACTCTAGCCCCAGGAAGTAAAAAAGGTTAAAAGATTAATAGCAGCAACCAAAGTCTGGCCCCAAATTAAAATATCTATTTAAGGCAGTTTTACTTCAGGTAACTGTCCTTAAGTTTTAACCATTCCACCTTATCACCTATGCAGTCACACCTGAATTCAAAACTCCCAGCAAATATTAGCTGCAGTGCCAAAGGATTTTATCTTCTACAGCAATTATCATTAATCAAGGGCTTCAGATGAATCTAGTTCTCAAGAATCACAGTAAAGGATTTACAACTTATACAGCTATCTTTCTAATCTAAGTAGATAGTTTTAAATTTAACATTACACAGATCTTTAAGTCAAAGGAAAAAAAAAATTTTTAACTTTAAACTTCAAGGTTCGCAAGTAACTGAACCAAACTTCATATAACTTATAATATAATCCCAACAGAGATGACAAATTTTAAGGCATAACTCAGTTTCAAATTACCTAATAGCTCTAGAAAACACACTATCTAAGTAGGAAGGTAAACTACCAGCATTTTGTGTTAATAACCTATATTTTATATTCCCATCTTAGTCCCTCAATAACTTCTCAAAGAATGGGGAAGGGAAAACAGGGAACAAATCTAGAGAACTTGAGAAAAGCACACAGGAAAGACAGACATCTTTCCTAAAAGTATTCACTGAATTCTTAAAGGCTCCAGTTTCTCCCATTAACTCATTTCTTGCTGCAGTCAAGGAATGAGGGGAGAAAAGAAAAAAAAGCCATCTTTTAAAGAATTTAATTTGCCTTGACCTGAAATTTTATTCTCCAGCCATCATTCCAAAGGTCTTTCTTGAAGCCGCAACCTGGCCAGGGTTGGAGCCCAGGAAAAAACCCTTTGTTCTCAGGGACATAGAATGCCAATCCAGAAAAGAATAGAACCGAGTGTGCTAAGAGCAAAAGGTCTTAGGACTAAGAAAATTAGGAGCAAAAGAGTTCCCACAGACAGACCTAGCCTGGTTTACCTAGGTTATCTCTCCACAAGCAGCTAAGAAAAGGTTTTAAGTAGTGCCCTGAGGCTAAGAAAAAAACCCAAGAGCAATTTAAAATCCCGTCTTTGTAGATAGCCTTGTGAGCATGCAAAAGCGTAATTCTGAGGCTTCTACAATTATGACCAAATCAGGGAAACTGAGTCCCGTTTAAAATGTATGGGGCAAGCACACTTCCTGAGGGCTGGAAGCTGCGGCTTTAAGAGCCAGGTAAAGGTCTGAAAGGGACGCGGCGGCTCACTTGTCCAAATTACTAGCAAATTTCTGTTTTAAAAGTTGGTGACAACCTTTCCGGAGATTTCAGAAGATAAGATTGAGTCCCCAATCTCCCCACTGTACAGTAACCCCAAGAAGGGGACAGGATAGGAGCATTTAAACAGCAGGTTGCCAAGCCACATGGGAGAGGTCTGAACCAGGCCCCGAGTTCTACACTCCCCACTCCATGGAAGAAGGGGAAGAAAAGGCCAGAACGAGGTTGGGGGTGGAAGAGATGCCATCTTCCCCTGTGCAGTGTGTCTTGAATGGCGAGGGCTCCTCTGGTGGATTCCACGTTGGAACTTGAAGGCAGGGCAGCTCATCTAAGCCCCCAAATCTTGCTGGGAGAGCAAAACCTGAAGAGAAGACCACTTACCCCTGTCCAGGGAGTAGCAGCCGTGGACAGAGACATTCTCTAAACTCACCCCAATTCACCTCCTTTCTCCTCATGGCTACAGCCTGACCATTAGAGACTCCATTGCATGTAACAGTGGAGTGGGAGAAGGGCTCAAACACAGCTCCTCTTATGTTTCTCCGGCTATCTCCCAGAACAGAGCAAAGAGAGCGCTGGCCTGGGACCCCCGAGAGGGGTGGGGTCCCCAGAACAGCCATGTGTCTCCTTGGTCTGGGGTGGAGTGTTAAAGAGACACTTCCTTTCCTGTCTTGGAGTCCCTGCCTGAGAGCAGGGCTTTTTGGGGGTGAAAAAAGATTAGAAATGCATTGAGATGTAAAGGAAGGGCCTTTATTTCTCGAAAAGGATTTGGACAGAGGGAGTTTCCTCAAGCAAAGCCATCTGCTCCAGGAAAGACTTTAGAGGCAGGGGAGTGTCTAGATTGTGGACAGGTAAAAACTTTTATTTTTCCAAATCCTCGCAGTCTCCCTCGTATCTCTTAGAGATAGAGCCAACAAAAGAAGGCCTTTTGTCAATCCGCCTGAACAGTATTGGTTCTGAGTGCCCTGAAAAGGTTGGGGTTCAGTTTGATCACCAAATTATCTAGCTTCCAGTGTTCGTTTCATCAGGGAACCAAATGTTGAGGTCTAGATTTGGGGTACCTAAATGAGATTGGGGTTTAGTTAAGGTCTAGTGGCAGGTTTGGGGTATAGGCAAAGCTCCCCGCAACCCCCTTGGATTCGGCTCAAGGATACGGCAGTAAATGGGGTCTAGTAGCAGCGAGAGTTCTCAATAAAAGCATTTATTGGCCCGGAGAGCTAGATTGATAAAAGAGGTTTATTATTAGGTGAAGATAGAGATAAGGAGGGCACTGGACAAAGGGTCCAGTGGACAGAGGGTCCTCACATGGCTACCATGTTTGGAATCTCTGCAAAGAGGGGTTCCCAGTGTGGCTTAGCTCGAGGGGCTTTTGGGTATAGCCCCAAAGTTGGCTCAGATCCGGGTGGGTCTGGGACAGGTCTGGATCTTCTATTGGAATTCAAAGGGACCAGGATTTGTGAGTTAAAGGACAATTTACATTATTAACTAGGAGATGGTGGGAATCTAGAAAGGAATCTTTCCCGAATCAACTATCCTACATTATTTTTTATTCCATCTACATTATTTTTTATTCCGTCTGCTTATTAGACTAATTATAGATCAGTATGAACAGATGAAAGAGTCTCAGAAGCAGAAGAATGTTTTCCAAAAGGAACTCCTGCAGGGTCTTTAATTCTGACATGGGACTTGATTAAACTGAGCTCTTTCAGGTTCCAGTGAGAACTTCTCTTCCTCCCCCTTACAAAAGGTATTTTCTCTATTCTGGAAAGTCCAGTCTTACAACAACAAAAAAAACGAAGTTGGGAGATCATTCTTCCTTACAAGGGTGCACTTTTTTAGTTTAGTTTTTTCAACATGATTTAGACATTTAATTGCCATGGATGAATGTTATAATGTGAGAGTTGAATACCTTGAAGAGGTCAGATACATGTAGCCTCCCTCATTTTCTCAGGTGTTATCTTTCTGGTCTCTAAAATGGCCTCTATGGATACCCTCCTTATGATCAAAGACACACTCATTGTTTTCTGCCAAGCTACCCAGCTTTTCTGCCAACTACAGGGCCAGAGTCTGTTGGGCCGTGAGCTCTAGCTAATGCTATGGTCTTTGTTGGCTGGTCCAGGGAGGCCAGAAGCTCCTCTCTGAAGATCACTTTGCTAATTATGGCATCAGTAATGAATGGGCAAATACAGCTGGAAGGTATCAGACAATGTCTCCATACTAAAAAGAATCATAGATGGTGCTCTAGGTGAAAAGCTAGGGATACAATGACTCTTCCTGGATATTTCTAACTAAAATGGTAAAAATTTTGGAACAAATCCCAGATTTTCCCATTCATCATCTCCTTAATAATAAAGCTGTGGCAAACTTCCAGTCTGTCATCTTCATGGCTTTAGAAGCTGCCATGATATTGTTATGGGCCAGAACTCTGTACTTGAAAGAAAGATTTTTACAAAGTGTTAAGTCAGTGGAATTGATAAGACAATGGTTATCTAGTTTAGCAAGGTGATTAATAGTTCTCTAAATTCAGTATGACTGATTTAATCTTACAACAAACAATGGTTCCCTAGTGATATAATTGAACGAGATAAAATGAGAGCTTTACAGACAGTTGTGAAAATGGAGTAAGGCTTCATCTTTTTCAAAGTTTGAGTAGGCCTGAAGGACTTTAAGTATTAAATCAAGGGCATACTTAAAGTGTCTCCTCCCTGCTATCTTCTTAAGGACAAAAGTCCCTTCCTACTATCTTCTTAAAGACAAAAGCCCCTTCCTGCTATCTTCTTAAAGACATACTTAAAGTCCCCTCCCTGTTAGCCCCCTAAGGGCATACTTAAGCCCCCTTCCTGTTATCCTCCCTATTTCAGCCAAATATGGGCAATTATGTACTTGTTGGTCAAGTTCAATTTCTTGAATAGTTCCCGAGTTTAGAATGTAAGATCCTCAGCCAATAAGGATGAGGGTCAGTGGTGGGAGGGGGAATTTGCATTAGGGATAAAAGCTCCGACCCTGCCCCCTAAGGTGCTTCCTCCCTCAATCGACTGCTCAATGGGTGGGGCGCCCGTTCTCTAGGACGTAAATAAACTTTGCTTTGCTTCTAGAGATCTATCCAGTTGTTTTATTAATGGTTTCTGACTCATACACATACAAGTCAGCCAGAGAAATTCATTCCATCTCCCATCTTTGTCGTGGCTGGAGGCTGGAGCACAAGCTCTTGGGTTGAGAGAGACTTCAAGACAAAGACCGTTGTGGTGGTCCTCCTGCCTCCCCCACAGAAACCAAGAAGAAAACTAGCCTGGCCCCAGGCAAGGAAACAAGATTTGGAAGGAAACAATAAAGACTTTGGGATTTTATCTCTGGCTATTTTTGTGGTGATTACTCTGCTAAAACAAAGGCTGGTCCAGAGGTCGCCAGAAAACCAACCAGAACACTATACTATATGTTCCCTCATTCACTCAGGAGGACCAAGCAAGGGCTGCCAATCACTGCTATTGGGAGTCCAACTGTTTGCTATTGATTAAGTACTTTTGGACATCACTTTCATGGAGTTCCGTGGATGGGATCTCCAGGAGCATGGCGGATACTTCATACCAAAGACTCAAAAGAAATAAAGGAAGCTATCATGCATGAATCAACCATGCATAGATATGAATTCAACATTTATTTTAATGGCTATTTGGGATAATTAGGGGATGATTTCAGGGTTATATCCACACTAGGGCATTTGGGAGTACTGTGCTATTTGTGTCTGCTTGGATTTCAATTGGAAATTCTCTCTTCCCTTCCAATTACTTACATTTTTATGCATACTACAGCTACTTATGATGCTAGGATTTAGATCTAGAAATTTGTTATGCACATGGATAAACTGAGGCAAAAAAAAAAAAATTTGCCTAGGGTCATTCATTTAGTCCTAGAAGAACTGAAAGAGACCAGTTCTTCTAACTCCAAATGCAGCTTCTCACATCAGTGTTATATCTGTCGCCTTCTGTGTCCCATTTGCATCTGGTCCCTGGATCACCTTTAGAAAATGGACTATCTCTCTATGAAGCAGGCAACTCTAGTGCATGAAAGATCATACCAGAAAATGGCAATCCGTGTTAGAATTTGGTTATACTGAGTCACAAAAAAGAAGGTGCCTATAAGTAGAGTATAAACAAGAGTTTCTCATTCAACTGTGCTTCCTATATATCCCAAAGGCTCCTAGCTCACATTGGTCAGCCACACACTTTTCCCATGATCAACTTCTTTCCCAACCACACATTTTTCCCAGATCAACTTTTTTTCTTCTTGGAGAAATGAAAAGGAAGTAATCCAATTGGAAAAATAACAAGGTATTATACTAAAATGACAAAAGCACTGTATTTTGAATTCAGAGCTTGAATTAAAATCTCACCTCTGATATTTATTTACACATATGACCTTAAGTTAACCTCCATGGGCATCTTACTTATCAAATGAGGAGGTTGGATTACATGAATTTTGCCATGCTATGATTTCTAACGCTGTAATCCTTTGTGCCAGACCAATTATAATAACCTACCCCACTAATCTTTGCTTCCCACACAACTGAAATAGGAAGATTGGACCCATATTCATTTTGTTCTCAGGTCACAAGGTATTCGCCCCCAGTGGCAGAAACAACTGACAAAGCCAGAGTGTATAATGTCATGATAGGACTAATTCACAAAGTAATTGAAACCAAGATCTTATTAACTTAGTCATACAAACAAAATGGAATGAGGTAGTTCTTGCCTGGGAGGAGGAAATCCCCTGGAAGTGAAGCTTTGGGGAGGAGCACCACCTAAACCACTGCCAGGAAAGGTGCATTAAACACCTAATTGGCTAAATGATGCCTTCCTGCTAGCTTTAGTGATTCAGTGATTGGGAATTACCGCCCAACCTGGTATTTGATGACGTTACTGGCTGAATTCTGTAATGAGGAAGTGATGCTCCAAAAGTAGAGGTTCAAGGAAGAGCAGTCCCTCTCTTCTCCCATGAAGGCCCTTTATTACGTCCCCTTGCTGCAATCACACACAATAAAATAGGCTGGAAAGCTGAAGGGAGGAGATACTTGTGTGCTGTCATTTATAGGCAAACTAAGTGTTTTCTTTGAGTTGTTCCTGGTATTTGTCATAGAAAATGTCCTATTCATTTCTGTTTATCTATGTTTTTACCTATTCATCTATTTATCTATTTTTCAAGACAATCAGGAATAAGTGGGTTGTCCAGGGTCACACAACTAAAGTATCAGGTGTCTGAGGCTGATCTGAACTCAGATCCTCTTGACTCTGTTATTAGCACTCTATCCACCATGTCACCTCATTACCTATTTCTGTTTATTTTTATATTTTCCAGCCACTTTTTTTCAGTTACAGAACTCCTGATTTGGAAGAAAACCCAGTCACCATCTAAACCAAGCCATACCTGAACAAGAATTCTTTCTAGAATATACCCAATAAGTATATAACTGATAAGTATATACCTGACAATATACCTGACACCCAGCAGTGTGACTTAAAACATGTTATTCATTTGATCTTAAGAGACAATCTATAAGGAAGGAGCTATTAACCCCATTTTATAAATAAGGCAATTGAAACTCAGAGATTAAGTGATGTGTCTGGATCATATAATAACTGAACTGAATTTGAACTCATAACTTCCTAACTCCAGGAATAGCGCTTTATTCACTGTACTATCTAGATAATTCACTGGAATAGTATTTTTAAAAAGCATATATTTTGGAGTTCAAATGCTGACTCTGATATTTGTTCCCGGAAAATCATTGATTTTTAAGTTTTCTTCTATATTAAAAAGATCCCTTCTAGCTTTTAATCTATATCCCTGTGATCCTTGTCTGGTCTGCATTTGCTTCTAAAATAAGAGGGAGGGAGAAAAAAGATGGAATCCACACAGCTTTTTAAAAAAAGAATGTTTTTATTTTTTTTTCAATTACGAGGCAAAAATTTTTTTTTTTAATTCATTCATTTTTGAGTTTCAAGTCCCTTCTCCTCTCCCCTTTCTTGAGAAGGCAAATGCTTTGATATAAATTAAACATGTACAGTCATGCAAAACATTTCTATATTAGCCTTGTTACAAAATAGAACACAAAAAAGAAAAAAGTTACAAATGTATGCTTTGATCTGTATTCAGTCTCCAATTCTTTCTCTGGATATAGATAGCATTTTTTCATCACAATTCCATAGAAATTGTTTCTACACAACTTTTCTGAGAAAATTTTATTGTTTTAAATTTAAATTTAAAATTTTTTTTTAGTTCTCAACCATTTTTTTCTTCCTCTCATCTTGTCTTCTTCACTGGACAAAAAAAAAAAAAAAATGTCCTTATATCAAATAAGTATAATCAAGGAAAATAAATTCCAATGTTAGCCATGTTCAGCAATGAGTATTTTTCATTCTGCATCTTGAGGCCATCACCTCTCTGTTGGGAAGTGGTCAGAATTCTCTTTCTCATCAGTCCTTTGGAATTATGGTTGATGTTTGCATTGATTACAGTTCTTAAGTCTTTCAAAATTATTCATTTTAAAAAGGTTAATCTTAAAGTATCAGTTGTTCTCCTGGTTCTGTTTACTCTGCCTTAGTATACTTCCCAGGTTTTTCTGAAATTCCTAACTTGGCTGGGCTTGCCTATCTTTGAAGGAGAAGTACAGCTGTTTCCATTAAATCTTTCCAGCCATCTTCTGGGCTTGCCTGGCCTGCCTGCTGGGGAAAGGGTACAATGCAACTACATGTTATTTGCTTCACAGGTTAAGAACCTGCCATAGGGGCCTAATGGCCTGAGAGTACACTACCTGGAGTCTGAACCCCTGGGAAAATTGATAAGCTAGCTAAACTCATTCCTTGATGATAAACAAGCTCTCTTCTTCGTGCCCTTCCCTTTTTCTTAATGACTGACTCCATGGCTTTTCCTACTCCCCAGTCTTTTTTCACTGGGACTAGTTCCAGCCTAGTAACACAGTGAATCTAGACTTCATAGGAAGTTCTGTAGCACTATACTAGTTTCACGTTCACTCATTCCTTCCCATTTCATTTTTCAGGGCCCAACTGGTGGAGGTAAAGTAATTGGAATATTCTTTATTTTCCCTGTTGCCATTTCCAAGCTCTCCCCTTCTCTTCAACTCACAATATCCAAGCGCTATATATTACTATATCCTCCTTTACTCCTGTCTCATATGAAGAGATGACCCTGCCCCTTGCCAAGACAAAACACAATGTCCAAGTAATTATGTGCACAAGAGAGCCAATTCTATCCCATCTTCTCCTATTCTCTTACTCATTTTCAATAACTACTTCCTTCCTATTTACAAAGAGGTACATTCTCCCCCATCCTCATCCCCCCCAAAAAAACCTGCCCACTTGATCCATCCACCCCCACCAGATAACTCATATTTCTCCTTCCATTCGTGGCTAAACTTCTTTAAAAGGTCATCCACAGAGGGGTAGAGTCAAGATGGAGTAATACAGGAAAGGACTGAGTTCTCCCCAAAGTCCTCAAAATTCTTTTTTTTTTTAAACACATATTGCTTTATGAATTGTGTTGTAAGAGAAAAATCAGAACGAAAGGGAAAAATCATGGAGGAAAAAAAACAGAAAAAAAGAAGTGAACAGAAAAAAAAAAAAAGAAGTGAACATAGCATGTATTGATTTATATTCAATCTTCATAAGTCTTTTTCTGGATCCAGACCAATTCCTTTACATAATGACTCTAAACAAATTTTAGAGCATCAAAAAACACATAAAAGATGAAGTGGAACAATTTTCCAGTCAAAGACAATTTAAAAGGTCATCAAGAAAGGGATGTGGCTTCAGAGTGGGAGTCCAACCTACAGTTCCAGAGTAGTCCACACCAGTGAAGCCCCAGCCTGACCCACACCAGCAAAGTAAGAGTCAGCCTTGGAGTCTCTGAATCAGTGGCAGTACTGGCTGTTTCCAGATCGCTCAGCCCAGAAATACTAATAATGACTTGGAAGATAAGCAGGGAATCTTTATCTCAACTAGGATGAGAGGGCCTTGGAAAACCAGCAAACTAGGAGCAGGTGTGGGTAGAGGTGGCAGGCAGCAGCTTCAGGGGTCTCAGCCCATAGGAAATTGCTTTAGCACACTAGATCTTATAGCCACAGTGGGATGGGGACCCTCTTCAGAGTTCCAGGTAGAAAAGAAGGCTTGTGGCCTAGAAGGATTTCTGAAACCAGTGTGCCCTCAGGCCCTGGAAACAGAGCCTATTGTAACAAAAAGTTAAAAGCTGAGTAATAGGCTGGGAAAATGAGCAAACAACAGAAAAAGATTATTGCCATAGAAAGTTACTATGGTGACAAGGAAGGTCAAAGTAAAGTATATACTCAGAAGATAATAACAAAGTCAAGGTTTTTACATCCAAAACCTCCAAGAAAAATAAGAATTGGTCTCAAGCCATGAAAGAATTCAAAAGGGATTTTGAAAGTCAAGTAAGAAACAGGAAAAATTGGGAAGAGAAATGAGAATGATGCAAATGGAAATACAAAATGCTAATAGGGAGAAGATCTTTAAAAGCAAAATTGGCCAAATGGGAAAGTACAAAAGTTTATCAAGAAAAACAATTTCTTGAAAATTAGAATTGAGCAAATGGAAGCTAATGACTCTATGAGAAATCAAGAAACAAAACAAAACAAACAAAAAATGAAAAAATAGAAAACAATGTGAATTATCTCATTGGAAAAATAACCAATCTGGAAAACAGATCCAGGAGAGAGAATTTTAAAATTATTGATCTATCTGTGGATCATGATCAAAAAATGAGCCTAGACTCTTTTTTATTTTCTTGAAGAAAAAAAAAAACAGAATAGAAAAAAATGGAAACAAAATAAAACAGAATATTGTCATTGCCCAACAAAACATCAGGGGGGATTAAAAATCCATTAACAAATTACGGTTAAGAAAGGATATACAATAGTGAGCATCTTTGCTTCCTTGTAGGTTGTTCTGTTTCATACTTTTGTTGTTAAGAGTACACACACACACACATACACACACACACACACACACACATTCACATTCATATACATGCATATACACACATACATAGAGAAACATGTATACATATCTATCTACATATACTCAAGATAGATATACACAAACATATGCATTCATTTACCCACATGTAAACATGCATCTAAAACAATAATAGTATGGCTAACATATGTCGATTTCCCTCTTTATTGAATCTTAATCTGACCTGGTCTAAGATCAATGATTACTAGCCATACTTTTTTCTAATAAATTCTATTCCTAATTCTTGTTATGTTTGTGTACATTTCTTCTTTCCTATCCCTAATAATTCTTTATTTCTGCTCCTTAACTTGTCTTGTTATATTACTTAACCTTCCCTGATCCATGGATCTTTCCTTTTTCTCCCCCCATCTTTGCTTTCCCCTCTGCCCATTCTTCCCCCCTTATTTCTTTATAGATTTTGGAAAGTGCTATATCCTTCATGGTATATATCTAGTGTTGCCTATTTAACCCATTCCCAATATGAGGTTTTCAGAACCTCAAGTCTTCCTCCTCCTAATACCTCTATGTCTATTCTTCTGCAACTCATTTATATAACAATTACTATTTTTACCTTTTTCTAGGCAGTTTTGCTTTATACAGTCAGATCATACTCTAACTCTGCCCCAGTCTTTCTTTTGAACTACCCACTTGCTAATGTTAATTGTAAACATATGGCATACATTTCTGTAATATTCTGATTAGCTTTCTGGAGGGCCTTTGGACCAGCCTTGTTCTCAGCAAAATAATCACCATGAGAATAGTCAGGGATAAAATCCAAAGTCTTTATTGTCTCCTTCAGTCTCCCAGTATGCATCACAGTCTGCACATCTCAGTCTCTGCTTCTACTTCAGTCTGATTCTGATCTCTTAAATACTCTATTAAAATTAAATCAATTCATCATACTAAGTATAAGCCAATCATTACATCATTAGGGAACCAATTATCTCATCAATTCCACTGAGTTAATATCTTGTTGTAGGATTAAATCAATCATACTGAGCCTTAAGTATACTTTTTCAGAATTCCTGCCCTCTATATTTCCTGCTTTCTTTTGTTTTAGAACATAGGTGGTCACATCCTCCCTGACTTCTCAGGGAGATGAGAATCCCAAAAAGGAGGTGATTTTACCCTTCCTGACATCTCATGAAGGGAGGTGAAAACACCAAAGGGAAATAAGGAATCAAACCAGATTTTGTTAGAGAATTTCTGAAGGGTCTCACTTGAAACAGGTATACATAAATCCATTAGCATGGCAGGTATTACACATTTCCATATTAAAAAAAAAAAAAACTGCCCATGTTAAGTTCCTTGAAATTGATCTTTGATACTGGCTCTTAAGTATTAAATTTTCTATTAAGTCCAGGTTTTGTGGAAACAAAATCCTGAAAATCTGGAAGTTCTTTGAATGTTTTTTTTATTCAAAATTATGGATAATTTTGCTGAATATGATATTTTTTGCCATAAGACTAGTTCTTTTGATTGCTAGTATATATGATAACAGAACCTGCAGGTTTCTAGTGTGGTTGCTGCTAAGTCCTATACAATTCTAATTGTAGCTCCAATATATTTGAATTGTTTCTTGCAAATTTGTCTCTTTGACATGGGGATTTTGAAATTTGGCAATAATAATCCTATGTGTTTTTCACAAAGGATCTCTTTGAGGTGGTGTTCTACTGATGGATTTTTTCTATTTCTACTTCCCTTCCTGTTCTATCACTTTAGGACAGTTTTTTGGGATTATTTCTTGTATTATTGAATCAAGGTTCTTTTTCTTTTTAGTCATAGATTTCAGGCCATCCAATTTATCTTATATATTCTCTTCTTGATCTGTTTTCCAGATCTGTTGTTTTTCTTATGTTTCACATCGTTCTATTTTTTTTTCATTCTTTATATTGTTTTGTTATTTCTTAGTCTCATAGCTTCACTGACTTTCCCTTGCTCAATTCTAATTTTCAATTCTAATTTTCTTTAAGATTATCTCCTTTTCTAGTTAACTTTTTCATAGTTGTTTTTTAGTTTTTCCTCATTGTGCCTCATTTGGTTTTTAAATTCCTTTGAGTTCTATAAATTCTTTCTGGGCAAGGAGCCATTTAATGTTACTCTTCAGTTTCCTCTTCTGAAGATGAATCCCAGTCTTCCCTATTCCCATAGTAAGTTTCTACAATTGGAGTCTTTCTTCTTTTTTTTTTTTAATTTTTATTTAATAATTACTTTATATTGACAGAATCCATGCCAGGGTAATTTTTTTTTTACAACATTATCCTTTGCACTCGTTTCTGTTCCAATTTTTTTCCCCCTCCCTCCCTCCACCCCCTCCCCAGATGGCAAGCAGTCCTTTATATATTGGATATGTTGCAGTATTTCCCAGATACAATATATGTTTGCAGAACCGAACAGTTCTCTTGTTGCATAGGGAGAATTGGATTCAGAAGGTATAAATAACCCGGGAAGAAAAACAAAAATGCAGATAGTTCACATTCGTTTCCCAGTGTTCTTTCTTTGGGTGTAGCTGCTTTTGTCCGTCATTTATCAATTGAAACTCAGGTCTCTTTGTCAAAGAAATCCACTTCCATCAAAATATGTCCTCATACAATATCGTTGTCGAAGTGTATAATGATCTCCTGGTTCTGCTCATTTCACTTAGCATCAGTTCATGTAAGTCTCGCCAGTCCTCTCTGTATTCATCCTGCTGGTCATTTCTTACAGAACAATAATATTCCATAACATTCATATACCACAATTTACCCAGCCATTCTCCAATTGATGGACATCCATTCATTTTCCAGTTTCTAGCCACTACAAATAGGACTGCTACAAACATTTTGGCACATACAGGTCCCTTTCCCTTCTTTAGGGAGTCTTTCTTCTTTGCTGGTTCATTTTTATAATGAGAAATATTAGTGTAAGTACTTCTAATTGTGGAGTCAGGGGATAGTACCTCTAGTTTCATTTCAGTTCTCCCCTCTGACCTAAAGGTACACCATTTGCATTTGACACTGGTTAATCTCTAGCTTGAGGTCTTTCTTCCAATCTTCTTAAACTATGTCAAGAAGACCTCTGTTCTGTACCCAGTTGTCTTGATTTTTTGCCAGTCTATGTTTACCTAAGACACAAATTTGGGGGGAATCTGGAAAGCTTGAAATTTACTGACCTATCCCACCATCTTCCCAGAATCCTCTTTAGACATCATCTTTCAGAGAAATTATCAAAGAAAACTGTCTTGAGATTCTAGAAACAAAATAAAATATAAATTGAAACATTCCACCAATCACCTCCTGAAAGAGATCACAAGATGAAAACTCCAAGGAATATTAAAGCCAAATTCCGAAACTCCCAAATCAAAGAGAAAATATTTCAAGCATCCAGAAAGAAACAATTCAAGTATAATGGAGCCACAGCCAGGATAACACAAGATTAACAGCTTCTACATTAAAGGATAAAAGGACTTGGAATATGATATTCCAGAGAGTAATGTAACTATAAATACAACCAAGACCTACCCAGGAAACCTGAGTATAATCCTTTAGGGGAAAAGGTGGAAATTCAATGAAATAAAGAACTTTTAAGCATATGTGATTTAAAAAAAAAAACAAAAAACAGAACCGAATAGAAAATTTGATTTTCAAATATAGGACTCAGGAGCAGCATAAGGAGGTAATAAGGGAAAGAATATCAATAAGGAACTTAAGATTTATCTGTTTGTATTCCTACATGGGAGGATACTTGTAACTCATAAAAACTTTCTCATTAATATGGCAGTGAGGACTCCTGGGGTGAGTTCAGTTTGGCTGTAGCCTCAGCAAAAAACACAGAAACTTTCACCTCTTGGAGCAGTGTAGAGTTGGGAATATGAGTCTGGGAAGATTGAGGGAACCTTTACTGATTAGGAATGTCAGACTCAGTTGTGCTGCAAATATATATATATATATAGACAGAAGAACAGGTGAATTAAATATAAAGAAATAATATCTTTTAAAAAATTAAATTAAGGGGTGAGAGAAGAATGTGCTGAGAGAACAGGAAAGGAAGAAGTGAATGGCATAAATTATCTGCCATAAAAGAGTTAAGAAAACCTTTTACAGTGGAAGGGAAGAGGTGAAAGCAAAGGAGAATAAGTGAAGCTTGTTAGTCTCATCAAACTAGGCTAAAAGAGGAAATAACATACCCCTAAAAATGAGTTTAGAAATCTATCTAACCCTGCAGGAAAGGAGGGGAGGGGGATATGAGAAGGAGGGAGGATGATAAAAGAGGGAGCAGATTGAGAGAGGGGATGGTCAATAGCAAAACACTTTTGAGGAGGGTCAGTATGAAAGAAGATAATAGAATAAATGAGGAAAATACAGTTAGCAATAGTGATCAGGAAAATTATTTTGAAGCAAGTTTCTCTGATAACCCCTTCTCAAATGTATAGGGAACTGAGTCAAATCTATTTAATTTTTTGTTTATTTTGCTGAGGCAATTGGGGTTAAGTGACTTACCCAGGGTTACACAGCTAAAACGTGTTAAGTGCATGAGGCCACATTTGAAATAAGGTTCTCCTGACTTCAGGGCTGGCATGCTATCCACTATGCTATCTAGTGGCCTCCTGAGTCAAATTTATAAACAAAAATTAGCCATTCCCCAATTGATAAATGACCAAAAGATATGAACTCTCTCCAAAAGGTGAAGAAATCATACATATTCTTTGAGCTAACAATATCACTACTAAGCATGAATCTCAAAAGAGATTTTTTTTTTTTAAGTAACTATATATATACAAAGAATATTTCTAGCAGATTTTTTTCTCAGGGCAAAAGTTGGAAATTGAGGGGATACACATCAGCTGGGGAATGACTAAATAAACAGTACTATGTGATTTTGATGGGATTATTATTGTTCTATGGGGAATGAGCAGAATATTCTTAGAAAAACCTGCGAAGTCCTCCATGAACTCAAGCAAAGTGAAATGTACTGTGTACAAAGTAATAGCAATGTTCTGGAACAATCAGCTGTGAATGATTTTGCTACTCTTAGAAATAAGATACATGACTATTCTGAAGGACTTATGAAAAATGTTATCCATATCCAGAGAAAAAACTGATTGTGTCTGAGTACAGATCGAAGCATTCTCTTTTTTTACTTTATTTTTCTTGAGGGTTTTTTGGGTGGGGAGGAGGAATCTGTTTTCTTTTGTAACATGACTTTTATGAAAATGTTTTGCATTAACTTTACATGTGTCGGAGTGGGAAAAAGGGAGACAATCTGGAACTCAGTTTTAAAAACAAATATAAAAAATTGTTTACATTTAACTGGGGAAAATAAGAAAATTTTAAAAAATAAAAAGCCATCTGCAGTTGGTGATTCCACTTCATTTTCTCTCACTCTTTTGAAACCCTCTATAATCTGGCTTCTAGCTGTTTAATTACTCCCTCCAAAATTATCAATGATCTCTTTAATTGCCAAATCCAATATCCTTTTCCAAAGTCAGACATAACTGAAATGACTGAACAATAGCTTTTTCTCATTCATCATCCTTCTTGACCTATCTGCAACTTTTGATACTGTTAATTGCTCCTTTCTCCTTAATATTTATTTTTAGGTTTCCATGATAGTACTCTATTCTGATGCTCCTATCTTTCTAGTCATTATTTCTTTTTCCAGGTCATGTCTACCAATGACTCTTTCTCCTCTCCCCCTTTACCATATCTCCCAGGGAATATTAATTGCTCTCATGGATCCTATTATCATGTCTACCAATGACTCTTTCTCCTCTCCCCCTTTACCATATCTCCCAGGGAATATTAATTGCTCTCATGGATCCTATTATCACCTCTATGCTGCTAATCCACAGATCTACTACCCAGTCCTAATATTTCCAATTGCCTATTGGACATCTTGAATTCTAAGTCCTCTAGACTTTCAAAAGTCCTCTGGTCTTTTCAGTCTCTTACTCATCTAATTTGTTGTGTTCTGTCATTTTAATCTTTTTTTTTTTAATTAGTTTTGTTGATGTATTTTTTTTTAACATCAAAACTTTTCCCAGGATCTTGCCCCCTTGCTTTCTCAAAGAGTCATCCTATATAATGAGTATTTTTTTAAAAAGGAAAAAATCAATTGTTTTCCAAGACAATGAGGTGCTTTGAGGTCCTTCTCCAGATCTTTTACAGATGAGGGAGCTGAGGTACACAGGGTTAAGTGACTTTTCTAGTATCACACAGCTAGTTAAATGTCTGAAGCCAACTTTGAAGATGAGTCTTACTTCAGGCCTGATATTCTATCTATTATACCTCCTAGATGCCTTAAAAATTAATCCATCCAATCAATACATTGAAAAAAATATGAATCCCTTCCACCTTCATGAAAGGGTGAGCTGGGAATATTCTCTCATAAAGATCTTGACCTTTATAATTTTTCTACATACACTGTTGATGTGTTTGTGTGCATACATGGCTTCTCTTTCCAATTTACATTATTGTGGACATTGTGCATGTTTTCTTTTGGGGGAAGGCTCTGCTTACCTTAGTATGCATCAATTCATGTAGCTCTTTCCATGCTTCTCTGTATTCATCACATTCATCATTTCATATTGTGTAGGAATAGTACATTATATTCATGTATCACAGTTTGTTTAGCCATCTTCCAATTAGCCAATTCCAATTTAGCCATTCCCCCAATGGGGATCTATTTTGAATCCAATTCCTTTCTTTCACAGAAAGTGCTACTATAGTATTTTGATGAATATAAGAATTGTCTTATCAATGCTTCCTTGGGCTTTAAGTCACATAAATATGAATACCCTTTGACCCAGAATCTTTGGGGTTAAATCAATGGGAACAAACATTTTTAGTCACATTACTTGCATAATTTCAAATTTCTCCCCAAATGGTGGTACCAATTAATAGGTCCATTAACAATGCATCATCCCTCCAACATTGACAGCTGTCATTTTTGGTAATTTATTCAAATTTGCAAGTATGAGATAAAAACCTTAGCATTACTTAAATTTGTATTTCTCATTATAAATCTTTTGTTTTTCCAAATAAATTTTGTTATTTTGTCAAGTTCTACAAGCATCCCTTTGATAATTTGACTGGCATAGTATTAAAAATGTAAGTTAACCTTTGTAGCATTGTAATTTTTATTATGTTGGCATGGCCCTGCTGTGAGCACTAAACATTTCCCCAGATTTAAGTTTTTATTTTTTTTGAAGAAGCACCTTATAACTGAATTTATACATGTTTCTTGTGTGTTTTGGCAGCTCAATCTACAGATATTCCATGTATTTTCTAGTTGTTTATGCTAGGATGTCCTTTTCTATTGCTGCTTCTTGCATTTTATTATTGTATGAGAAAGCAGTTGATTTTTGAGGGTTAATTTTGTAACCTGCAACTTTGCTTAGGCCATTAAGTGTCTCAATTAGCATCTATGCTGATTTACCATCATATCATTAGTAAATAGGGATGAGTTTAATTTTTATTTTTGCATTTTAATGTCTTTAATTTCTTTATATTGTCCTTTTGCTATTGCTAGCATTTATAGAATTATATAAAATAACAGTGGGAAGACTATAGACATTTTAGTATACACTAGAGTATTCTAGTAGTATTACTAGAAAACATTCTAGTATATTTCCATTCTATGTGATACTTACTTTTGGGTTAAGATGGATGCTTTCTATAATATTAAAAAAAAAAGGTCCCTCTATGACTATACTTTGCTGTTTAGTGTGGGACTTTTCGTTTGGGCAAAAGCTTTTTCTGCAATTATTGAGATACTTTTGTGATTTTGGCTTTAGATATAGTTTTACTGTTTTCCGCATGTTGAATTATCCTTGCACTCTGGACATAAATTTAACTTAGTCATAATGAATGATTTCTTAGATAAATCCTTGTCATCGTATAAGATTGTTTAAAATTTAATCAATCAGTTTTCATTAATGATACTCATCTATAATTTTCTGGGTTTTATCCTTCTCTGATTTAGGTATTAAAACTGTCTTCTAAAAGAATTTTGGTAAGGTATTTTCTAAATTTTTGAAAATAATTTTTCTGGCATGAGTACTAGGTTTTTTTTTTTTTTTTTTTTTTTAAGTTTAATAAAAATTCTCCTGTAAATCCAGTAGGACCAGGTATTTTTCTTTAATAGATTGGGTTTTTTGTTTGTTGTTTTATTTTTTTGGTGATTGTTTGTTTTTAATGGCTAGAATTGTAGAGGTCCACAGATTGTGGGGGAACTCTGGATAAGGTATAAGACCCTTCAGCACAAAGGGAACCTGCTAACAATGTTTGGTTTGGCTCTTCATTTTCCCTTTGGTGTTCTCACCTTTCCTGAGAAGTCAGGGAGGACCTGACCACTAAGTTAACACCTTGTTGTAAGTATCCTTGTTTCAAGTATAACAGGTGGTCACACCCTTCCTGACTTTTCAGGAAGAGAGGTGAAAATATCAAAAAAAAAAAAAAAAAAAAAAAAGGGATGATCACATCTTCCCTGACTTCTCAGGAAGATTAAAACATCAAAAAAGAGGGTGATCACACCTTCCCTGACCTCTCAGGAAATGTGAGACACCCCAAGAGGAGATGGGGAGCCGAAGCAGACATTGTCAGTGGGTTCCCTCTGGGCTGAAGGGTCTTATATTTTACCCAGTTTTCCAGCTATCTGCTGCCCTCTACAAGAACTTTCCTTTTTTTGAGATAAGAGTTAAGATTTCTGTCCATTTGACTATTTTATGATTTTAAGGATATTCCTCTATTGCTTTTGTATTCTCTCTTTTGTAGACATATAACTAAGCATAAAAAGAATCTGATTCTTAAAAACTTTTTTCTGGTTTTGATTTCACAATGATTGTTATTTTATTGAATTGTCTTTCTGCTTTGTTAGAATCAGATTAGTTAAATATTTATCCATTTTATTAGTCCGTTTGAAGAGCCAAGTTTTTAGTTTTGTTTTTCATTTCTGTATTATTTTTTATTTCTATTCTATTTTCCTCTATTTTAATAGCAACTCTTTTGTACTTTTTAAAAGGTTAATTTGTTTGAATTTCTATTTTTAATACACATTCAGTTCAGTAACCCTTTCTTTTCTATTTTGTTGATGTACATTTATAGGGATATGATTTTCCAAAAGGACTGTTTTTGCTGAATCTGAGAAATTTCCCTCTGTTGTTTCATAATTATTACTTTTTCCACAAAAGTATTGTTTCTCTGATATATTCTTTGACTCATCAATTATTTAGAATTTCATTTTAAGTCTCCATTTGAGTCTGTCTGTATTTTGTTTGTGCTCCCTAACCCAGTAACTATTTTTATTAATTGTAGTCTGTAAATGATATACCTAAGAGATTTTTGTCTTTTACATTTATTTACAACATCTATGCCCCTAATACATGGGCAATTTTTATAAATGTTCCTTGTGACATAGAGTATATATACATACATATGTGTGTATATTCTTCTGCAATTCCTTTGAGAAGACATAAATTTTTAAGTTCTAGTCACTCCAGCAATTGTTCACTTCTGTATTTTCTCTTTTATCTTCTTTTTATTCTTATTCAAAACAGAGAAGGAAATTAAAATCTTCTGTTACTATTCTATCTCTGCCTAGTGTTCTTGTAGCCTAATGTTTTTGGTTTATAGTCCATGGTTCCTTTAAACATCATGTAGTTTCCTTGTTTGTTTCTTTTCATTTTTTCATTAGTTTTATTTTATCAGATAGTATAATTACAATCCTTTCTTATGTTCCACTTGATGCACAGCACATTTTTTAAACTAACTCTTCAGTTTTATTCTGTTTGTCTTTGTTTTTTCAATGAGTTTCTTATGTGACAAACTGTAGGGTACTGCTTTCTTATCCAATCTGTTACTTTTTAATTGTATTAGGTTATTTAGTTCATTCACATTTAAGGTTGTCAGAGTTAGGTTTATATTTTCCTCCATTTCTCATATTGTTTTGCTTTTTAGTAAATCATTATTGTTTTACCTTTTATGTTTTAAATACAATACTATGTCTTTTCAGTTACTTTAACAATCTTTTTTAAAGTTGACTCCATTCCCATTGGCTTGCTTCCTTTCTTTTATGATATCCTAATGTCTTCATTCCTATGTATTTCCCCATTAGCTTTGAAATATTGCTTATTAGTTCTCTTTTTCCCCCTGCTTTTTTTCTGGCTAGTTTATTTTTTTCCCTGAGGCAATTGAAATTAAATAACTTGCCCAGGGTCACACAACTAGGAAGTGTTGAGTGTCTGAGACCAGATTTGAACTCAGGTCCTTCTGACTTTAGGGCTGGTGCTCTATCCACTGCACCACCTCACTGCCCCTGGCTATTTAATTCTTTACACTTTTTTCCACCAATTAGTCAAGTAAAATCTTCTTTCCTCTTCTTCCCTTCAACTAGCACTGTTCATTAGTCTTAAATTTTTATTTTCTGTGCTCCTTTCCAGAAAGAATTTCTCTTCTCCACTCTCTTCACTATCCATCCTCCTTTTCGGTCTCCTTTAGACCCTCATGATCTAGTTCATGATCCCTATGCTTATCTAGTCCCTCCTTTTTTTGGTATTCCTCATGGAGTCAAAACTTCCAAGAGTACATTCTGATTACCTGTAAGTAGTATCCACTTCTGCTTTTCTAGATCTTGCTTCTATGCCACCTTTTTCACTCCTAAAAACATGCCACTTGCTGAAAATAATCTTGGAAATAATAGAAAGGGCTTGGACTCCATGGCAGAATGTCTCTTCCCTATCCCTTATCCCTGATTGTGCAGCCCATTACAGGCCTATATTCTTCCTTGTGTTCACCTCCTTTTCCCACTTACAATAAAATTACCTTCCTCAGTCCATGTGCACCCACTGCTCTGAATGCCAGTTGACTCCAGGAATTTCAAATTCTCTCCCCCAAAGTGAGACAAATGATATCCTTGTAGACAGCTCCCAACAAACACAATGTCCTCATCTCCCTTCATAAAATATCTCATCACTCACCACCAAAACAAGGCCATCTCCTTTTTCTTTCCTTTTTTAATCTCCTTCCCTGCCTCAGTGCTCCTTCTTGAGAGCACACGGGACTCACCTCACATCACTAGCTCTTAACTTGACCAAAGCATGTCTCTCACATGTCTCTATCCTCCTTCCCCACTCCCTTCTCTCGCATCCTTCCATTTTGTAATTTAATTCAACCAAAACCAAAATGGATCCACCTGTACATGTGGTGCCATAAACTTAGTCCACAATGCTTCAGGCCTACCTCTCTACCATCACTCCCCTCTGACTTTCACCTTCATCTTCACTCTGTATCCATGTCTTCTTGCTATTGAAAAAAAATCTTTTAATGGTCCCTCTTCTGACACTCTTATTGTTGTTGTTCTTGGCAACTATAATCATTTACTCCTACATTTCTGTTTGAGAAGCAAATAATCTCTGTCTGGTTTTCTAAAAATGTTTGAAATGACTATTATTAAATATCCATCTTTTATATTTTATTTTTTAAATTTAGCTGTATATCTATTCATCCATCCATCCATCCATCCATTCATTCAATTAGTTAATTATAGTTAAGCCTAGATTTGTAAGGTAGATCAGGATGAATTTTGATTTTCACTGTTTTTTAGAGAGCATTATTCCATTCCCATCTGTGTTTTCTGGTGGGTAAAGAATAATTTTGTTACTTCAATTTCTTTTCCTTTCCTTTGTATTCCTAGTTGCCTAAAGAATGCTTTGTTTTCCCACTGGGGAAATCTATAGATTCTTTCTTTTTGGCATCTTTGTCTCCTGTGTTAATAATTTCTGGTTAATTTTCTTGTATAATATCTTGCATTATGTGATTAGGTTTTTTTGATTTTTCATCTTCTGGGAGATTTATGATGCTGAGATTGTCTATATGCATCTTCTCTCCAAAAATCAATGTTTCCTTGTACAAAGATGTTTTCTTTGATATATATTACCTTTTGCTTTTTCAAGATTATCCTTCGCTCCTATTTATAAGCCCAATCAGTTGTTCTCTGTTTTTTGGGGGGTTTTTTGATGAGGCTTGCCACCATGGATTCAAATTTTTCTATTTTACTCATTTTTGCCATGCAGGTCATAAATTCTTCTCTCATTTCTCTTTTAAACCATTCAAGGACAGCAAGTTGTGGGTCCAAAATCCACAGGGTGCACTGCATTGTCAACTATTGAATCATTTCCCTTTGTTTTGCAGTATTTATTCATAGATGTCTCAATCCATTTACTAGTTCTAGAGACCATATTTTCTTGTATTATTAATATCTTCAGTACTGTTTTATTGGCTTATCCTAAAGATTTTGAGTTTTCTTTCTCCTGAAATCTTTGGTAATTTCAGTCTCTTTCCTCTTATTTCCCCCTCTTGGGGAATTGCTCACTCCCCTCCCACCCAGTGATGTTTTCCCTGGGGAAAGTGTCTCAGTCCCATTTCATGCTGGGCAGTTCAGAGTTCCTTAGCCTAAGTTCCTGTCCCGGTGAGTTCTTGGGAGGACAAAAACTGTCTGGAATTGGATATTGGTGTCTCTCTTTATGCTCAATAGAGTATCATACAGATCTCTAGGAGCGCAATTGTACCACTGCAAGTCTAGCCTGGGCACATTTCTGCCATTTGTATGGCTTCCTTTCCTGGAGGGAGGAAGGTAAGGGTTGGTCTACAGGGTTGTAGCCTGTGAAGAGCCAAACACACATCCTGTGCCATTACCTCTGTTTCTCCACTTTCCAGCAGAACTCTATGGCAGCTCTAATGCTCCATCATGGTCTCAGCAAACTTCTGCAGTTTGGAATTTGGATCCAGCACAAGGATTTTCATGAGCATTTCTGGCTCATAACTTCTGTAAACATTAGAGAAGATGCCCTTGGTCTGTCCACATGACCAAGAAATCCACTTTTATCCTTGTAACCTCTCTCCTATACCGCCCTCATTATCTCATACCCTGCTGGTTGGTTGGCCCACAAAGTACCAAGTCTCTTCTCACTTCAGTCCACCCTCCACTCAGCTGTCAAATTGATCTTCCTAAAGCACAGGTCTGACTATGTCATCCCCCTAGTCAGTCAAGTCCAGGGCTTCCCTATCCCTTTCAGGATCATGTACAAAATTCTTTGTTTGACATTCAAAGTTCTTCATAACTGGCCCCCTCTGCCTTTTCCAGTCTCCCCTAAACCCCAGTGCTCTAGGATGTAGTGATGCTGGTCTCCTGGTTGTTCCTTTAACAATATATTGTCCCATCTCTGAGCATTTTCACTTGGTGTCCCCCTTTCAAGTCTCTCTCTGTTCATTTCGCATCCTAATTTCTGGGATTTCCTCCAAGCCCCAGCAAAAATCCCACCTTCCTTGATTCTCCCTTAGTATCTTTCCTTTGCTGATTATTTCCAATTTATCCTAAATGTATCTTGTTTATACATAGCTGTTTCATATTTTCCCTCCATTAGATTGTGAACTTCTTGAAAGTAAGGACTGGTTTTTGCCTTTTTGCAAATCCCAGGGATTCTCACAGTTTCTGGCACATAGAAGATGCTTAATAAATGTTTATTGTATTGACTTAACAGTACAACTGCATTCCAGTGCATTCAAGTACCATCATTTGTTCAGTCATTCCCCAATTAAAGCACATCCCCTTGATTTCATTTTTTTCACAAAAAAGAGTTGATGTATATATATAATTTTATGTATTTCCCTCCATCCTATTGTCTTTATGTTTACACTCTGTTTCTTATAACCCTTTTTACCTTTTAGAAGATGGGTATGGAATAGAAATAAACTGAGTATCAGTGCTCTATGTGCAAATGATTTCCATTCCTTCTTCTCTTCCCTTTACCCAATCACAGAGTACTAGCCTGTTTTTCTTTACTCTTAAAAGTAAATGATCTTTCCTCTGAATTTAGAGTTTATTTTCCTTCTAACTAATGCTTCAGATCTCCCTTCTTATTCATGCCTTTCTCTTCTTCCTCTCTCTCTCCCTCTCCTTTTTCCTTTCCCTCTTCTTCTCTCTCTCCCTTCCCCTTCTCTTTCTCTCTTTCTCCTCCTTCTCCCTCTCTCTCTTTCTCTCTCTCCCTCTCCCTCTCCCTCTCCCTCTCCCTCTCCCTCTTCCTCTCCCTCTTCCTCTCCCTCTTCCTTTCTCTCTCTTTCTCTCTCTCCCCACCTCTGTATGTATATGGGAGTGTGTGTATTTTACCATCCTTTGTCAGTTCATATGAAAATAATGTTTAGATGACATCATCTCCCTTCCTCATAGTCTTCAACTTGCCCCTCCCTTTATTTGAAGTTAAGTTCCTCCTCTTTTTCTTCTCTAATATATACTCTTTCTTCCTTCCTAGCTTTTTTTTTTAATCAAACATAAATTCACTTCCAGACATCATCACACTTTTTAGGACATGCTTGTGTCATCTCTTCTTCCTCCCATTAGAAGGCAAATTCTTTAACCTTTTAAAGTTTTTTCCCCCCAAATGCTAGGTTATATTTATCTATTGTTACTCTTTGAATTTCGAATTTTTTATTCATTTTCAATATTTTCATGTCCTCTATTTCACTAAGTAACCAACTGTCCTCCATAGAATCATGTTTAGTTTTGTTGAGTAACTTATTCTTGGCTATAATCCTATATTTTTTGCTTTTTGGAATATTATATTCCATGCCTTCTATTCCTTTTTAGTGGTAGCTGCTAAATCTTGTGTGATCTTGACCATGCTTCCTTAGTACTGGAATTCCATCTGGTTGCTTACACAATTTTTGCTTTGACCCAGAAATTCTGGATTTTGATTTTGACATTTCTGGGAGTTTTCATTTTGAAGGTTCTTTCAAAAGGTAATCAGTGGATTCTTCATATTTTTGCTTTACCCTCTTAGAGACTTGAGCAGTTTCAGTTCATTGAAATATTGTATCTGGCAGTGTGTTTGTGTGTGTATGTGTGTGTGTGTGTGTGTGTTGTATTTGGTAATGATTTTTTGGGTAGTTCAGTGATTCTTACATGATTTCTCTTTGACCTGTTTTCCAAATCAATTGTTTTTGATATGCTTTAAATTTTCTATTTCTTGATTTCTTGACTTTAGCTTTTGAATAGATCTTGTCTTGTGGAGTCATTTTTGGTATATCCTGATTTTCAAAAAAAAACCTCTTAGTTGGATGTTTTGTGCTAAGCTGTTTCATTCTTTTCCCTAGTCCTTCTTAATAGCTTTCACTGACTTTCTAAATCTTTCTTCTATCATTCTCATTTCATTTATAACATTTTTCACTCTTAAAAAACTATTTCCTCTGGGAACTCTAATTGACTTTGTGGGAAAGCTACATTTTTCTTTGAGGCTTTACATATAGGCATTTTGGAGTTTTTTTGTTTGTTTGTTTGTTTTGGGGGGGGGGGATGGTTGTGACTTGAGCATTTCTGCCATCATAATAGCTCTTTATCCTTTTTTTGTTTACTTTTTTTTTTTTTTTTTTTTTTTAGTCATCTACTCTGGGCAATCCAGAATTGCTGCTTACTAGAGCCAAAGGCTGATTTTATGATCCTGGCTTGTGCTTCTGACCTGTGCCCAAACCATGTCCATGATTAGTTCTGTGTGTGTCTATGCTATGGACATAGCTCAATGCTGGGCCTTATAAATTCTTGCACTTTTGAAAGGATTACCCTCATTTCACATCCTGGCTAAAGGAACAAGTCCACTTGCTGCTCTGGACATTCCCATGCTTGGGTTCCAGGCACTGGATCTATGTGTCCCTGGACTTAAGTCTGACATCAAATCTAGACCTAGCTCAGAGCTCCGACCACTGAGTCAGAGATCCTTGCCCACCTGTGTTGCTCAGTTTCTGCCCTGATCATTTGCCTGTAGGTCAAATTTGTAATATGGGGTTAGAAAGATGAGCCACTGTTATTTCTCCTTGGTTATTTCCCAATCACTCCTTAGCTCAGTTTTTTGTTGGAGTAGTTAGTATGAGAACAGGGATACACTGCTTCTTTCTACTCCATCATCTCCGCTCAGTCTTGGGACTCTTCAAAGGCAGCTTTGTTTTAAAGGTCCATATCACAGAGGATGAAGGGAGCTGCCTTGAAGGGAGGACTATGTGTTCCCATCCTGATTGCTAATTCAATTAGAATTAAAACTAAGAATTATTTTGTTGTTCAGTCTTGTGATTTTATCTATATGGGAACTCCCAATGCAGAAAATCTTTTCTACCTACACAACAGCACCTTTGTAATTCTTTTGTAATTCTTGGAGAGTTGCCTGAGAACACTGGGAGGGAGAGTAATCTGCCTGCCTACAGTCACACAGCTTGGACCCACCAGAGGCAAGACTTGAACCTGGGTTCTCTTGATTTCAATATTTGGGATTTCAAGATCCCTCCAGTAAAGACATCATGTCTCTACTATTTATGCTAATTCAAAATCCAAGCATTAAAGGAGTTTGTGAACTTTGTATCAGAGCAATCGGGTTGATTTTGGAGTCTTTACCAGGCTTCTTAAGAGTTTTGAAAAGAACTTCATGGGAATTTCATCCAGCGGGGCCAAACTAAAGATTCTGTTTTTGATCTTAGGAAAGTAATAGTAGTTTAGGAAAAACTTGCCCAGTTAAGTTTTTCTAGCTTTTCAGCCTTTGCTTTTATAGTTCCTTTGACTGGGAATGTTATCTTAACCATCCTTGGAGACCAGACTCATATATCACCTTTTCCATGAAGCCATCTGCAACTAAAATGTGCCCCTTCCATCTTATCTGATGCTTCTTTATATGGTCCTTTAATGCATGTGGCTTGCATAGTCTTTCCATTATCTCAAGGCTACCAGCCCTCCATGCCTCAGCATATGGTTTTCATGAATTTCTGTGGACCAAAAAGTTCACTACTTGGTAGTCAATTTTTTAGTGGTGAGCCTTATGTAGAAGGATACTTAGATAGCAGATACACCATCTGTCACTGTAGCAATACACAAAGCCTTTCTAGCTTGCTACAACCCACCAATGCTTATAATTTATTAATGTAGTTTGGAGGAGCAACGGTCACCTCCATGCCATGATAGAGCTTGGTAGAAGGATTTTAGTGGTAGTTTATGCCCTAGTCATAGTCTAATTTGGATTATAGCTAGCTAGACATTAATACAAATTTGAATAATGTGAAATTTAATTTAGTATAAATTATGAAAATTCACATTTAACATGAGCCAAACATCAATTAATATGACACATTATAAGTTTATTGACAGTTTTAACATACCCTTGCATCCTTGGTCTGCATTTGCCTATCATTGTGTGGGGGCGTGATATATTGCAATGACATACCATATCACCAATAGTTTTGTTAATTTTTTTTAGAGTTTTTAACAAAATGGACAAAAGGAAGACTACTTCAGATGGGAACACTGCCAACACAAAAAAGAATATACTTATTACTACATTAGAACAAAAATGTATGTAGTTGAGTGACATGAACATAGTCATAATCACTCTAAGACAGAATAAGGTGTCAGTGTCTGAATCTATAGCAGAATATTATGATGAAGGCAAAATAAAAGAAAAAAATGCAAAGTTTCTTTAGGTTTTTTTTTTTCTTTTCCTCATTGTATGTGGCTTGCAAACAACTACAAGGAAGAGAAGTGTTACAATGAGAGAAATGGAGCGGCTTTTAGCCACATGGATTAAAGATTGCAATAAAAAAAGTGTTCCTTTTAGCAGAGTAACCATTCAGACAAAAGCTTCAGGTTTATGTAAGGCAGTGAAAGAAAACTTTTACTGCCAATGTTGGTTGGCCTGAATACTTTAAAAATAGAGTTCAATTGCATAATGTTAAAATTATCAAGGAGATGGCCAACACAGATGGAGATGTAGTCAGTGCAGATGAGAACATGGCAACTAATTGTCCTGATGTTTTAAACAAAATAATCAATGAGGGTGGATACACTGATCAACATTTTTTTAATATGGATGAACAGGCTTATTCTGTGTATGAATGTGTGGGGGATGAGGGTAGAAGGGAAATATCTGATAGAACTTAAATTTCTAAGAAAAAAGAAAAACTCAACCTGGATTTAAAGTATCTAGGGATTGCCTAACACTTTTGTTGGAAGATAATGTAGAAAGGCAAAACCAAAGCTACATTAGCTGGCCTGAAATCCTCATAATATGGGAGGTTATAGCCAGTGATCCTTTTCAATGCTTTGGTGATCAAGTAAAAAACCATGGATGATTAAAGCTGCTTTTGAAGAGTGGTTTTCAAGTTATTTTAGATCAGCTTTTAAAAAATATTGCAAGGATGACAACAGTATTGCTAACTTTAAATAATGCCCCAGGGTCATCCAAGTACACTTGATTCATTGCATGAGAATGGGAACATTCAAATTTGCTGAGATATGGATAAAGTGTATGTATGAAGATTTAAAGAAAGATGGAACAGTTTGGTTTATGCTACTAAGATATTTAAATAACAATAACATTTTTGTCATATCAATTTAGGTATAGTATTCAATGATTTTTAAATTTTTTAACTTTTAAAATTATGTTTTCTATAACTACACTATTATTCTGTAATAAACTTGAGAAGTACATTTTCATTATTTTTTGTTATCATATAATAAAGAAAGCCTTACTATAAAAAAAAATCACTTATTTCATTGGATTAAAACCAAAACTTCCCTTCCTGGAATATTAGCTCTTAAAGTTAGGCACCCTACCTTCTTTATTTCTGTATACCCAGAACTTAGTAGATTTCATTGCACACATTTCTTCATGAATGTTTGATTGCTAAATGAAAGCATACATATTTTAATAAATTAGCAGATTCACTAAAATATCATAGAGATATTTTAATTTGGAGCTAGGGAAATATAGTGTAAAGTAGGAATATGTCAAGTAGAGAATGGGACTGATGACTTTTTTTTGCTGCCTTAGAGAAAGGTTTTTGTGAATAAAGAGTGTGTTGTAAGTAATACAGCTGTTACTGTGAGATCCATGAGATCCAGGAGCCTCTGGGACTTCAATTTCTTCTCCATAAAAGGTCCAAACATGTATATAGAGTAGGTGCAAAATTTGAGTTTGGCCTTCAAATAAAGGAATCGAGGTCTTCTGACTCATTGTCTTTTTTGCTCTTTACATCCTGACCCTGAAACCCCAGAGGGAAATTACTTAAAAGTTAGGTTTCAGTTGATGTCCAAGTGCTCCTCAAATGGGTGGGTTAGAAAGCTACTTAAGGTTTAATGTAAATCAGATATAAAAAACTATCTCTTCCCTCTCCCCAAAAGAAACACAAACTTAAAACCCACAAGCATGTACTGACAGAAAAGTTCACAAGCCAAAAAAAATGATTACCTAAAATATCAGTGCATGGTACAGTTTGCAGGACTGTTGAATAGGCATTTTACATTTCACCTTGGCCCTGTACTGTCCCAACAATTCCTTTCCATACATATATTCGAGCAAATGGCCAGAGCTTGGGTTCATCCTCTTATTGGTGACCATCATCTCCTCCAAAAAAATACCATAGTAGTCATAGAAAGGACGCTCCCCTATCCCATGTCTACTGAGGACCCAGATTTTCTGGACAACTAGAACTCATGAGATGATATAATAAGGCTGGACATTTCCATTTAATGGTTACTCTTTGGTAACCCAAAGTGAATCAAAGAAACAAAGTAAAAAAGGCATTGCTCTGAAATACAATCTTGGACTCAATCAAGGCAGGATATGTGCTTTAATTGCCAAAAGCTCACAATTGCCAAAGAGCTAAAGAGAGCTCCCTTCCCCATGCCTTACAGGAGAGTTAACTGCCATGAAGAGTTGAAGGAAGAGAAAGAAACACAGAGAGCTATCGTCCTATTTTAAAGATCAGGAACAATTGTTCCTGACTTGGGCACCAATCTCATCTGATGCAGATTATTGGGATGAGGGTTGGTTGTGTCATCCTAAAGAGGCAAATTGAGCACACTCTCCTAAAAGGCCAGGAAACCTTCACTTACAGCTTTTTGGTAAAGCCCCTCAAGACACCTCTTCAAGTATCCCATGAAGTGCAAATGAGCTCCATCTCTTTTACTACCTCATTTGAGGTTTGAGGAATATATTTTACAAGTGTTGTAAGAGAACAAGGTTCCAACAATGCATTCTCTAAAGAAGGAATTATGTATAATTTTTGGAAGTGAAAAGTAGAAATCATTTCACAAACTCTTGAAATTCATTTTGTTTTTAAAATTAAAGGCAGAGTTCCAGTGATCTTGTGATGAGGAGAGCCATTTGCATTCAGAGAGAGGACTGTGAGAACTAAGTGTGAATCACAACATAGTATTTTCACTCTTTTTGTTGTTTGCTTGCATTTTGTGTTTTTTCCTCATTTTTTCCTTTTTGATCTGATTTTTCTTGGGGAAATATGCGGAAATATGTATAGAAGAATTGCACAAGTTTAAAATAAATTAGATTATTTGCCATCTAAGAGAGAGAGTGGGGGGAAAGGGAGAAAAAAATTTGGAACACAAGGTTTTACAAGGGTAAATGTTATTATCCATGCATATATTTTGAAAATAAAAAGCTTTAATTAAGATAAAGAAAAGAAAATATGAAAAATTGAAAAAATAAATTAAAGATGGGAAAAATCTGGACCCTTTTCAAAGATATAAAATGAAAACAGAAAAGCAAAGAGGAAGTGATCACAGCTGGCCAAATAAATTCAAAGAAGTTACCTGGACCTGGACCTATAGGAAGAGAGAATAGTGAGAAAATATATTTATAGCATTAAAGGAGAAAGAAAGAAGATGGAGATTAGAAAGGAGGAGAAAAGAAAGAAAAAGGAATACAAAGTAGTCAGAGATGCAATAAGTACAAAAGCCAATGCAATCAGATGAATGAAGGGAGAAGAGAATTCTTGAAGAACAGATTAGACTTAGAGCATCCAACTTCTGAAGAACTAGTCTGTCAAGGACAATGTAGTGAGCAAAGTAAGCAAAAGGAAAGAGCATCTTTCAAGCCTTTCACCATAAGAAGAAGAGTGCTACAAGGGAGGAACTTCATCTGTGCCTAATTAAAAAGTAGAATATGGATGTAACCAAAAAGTAACCTATGAAATCTAATCTAAATAAGCCTGCTTGAATATAAGATCAAATGATGTCTATTTAGGTGGCCATGGTAGCAGATTGAAACAAACATAAAAAGGGGAAGCAAGCCACTAGAACTTTTGGGATTTAATCAGCAAGAAAGAATAGAGACTGGGTAATGTGCAGAGGAAGAACCTATTCTGATCATATTGTGGCAATAGATGAAAGCAATTTTTCCCTAGTTGAGAAAGTTGGCAGCAGGATGGGGAAAATGAGCAAATTCCTGTTAGAACAGGAAGAAATTCAAAAATGTAAGAGGAATGATCAAAGGGAGAGAAGTCCTGTGATCCCTTTCAAGATGTCAGAGAATGATGGGACATGTTAAAGTAAAGAACATTTATTTGAGGGAGGGGGTAAAGGCAAAGGTTTCTAAAGAATAGTGTAGACGTTCATAGTTTTTGAGACATTTAAACCAGAGTATTCTTTTTGTATGAGGAAATTCAAACAGAAATATTGCAAATCAAAAAATTAATGAATTGAGGAGAAGAAATCAGGGTAATGAAAGAAGAAAAGTAAGATTCATCAAGATTAATGACTATCAATTATCAGCCAAAGCTAATTCTATAACCATTTATTATGTCCCCTACATGCAAAACATTAAAATGGACAAAGTATTCACACAGATTTTAAAGTGTAAAAGAAAAGATTAGGAGATAATGGAAAGCTTAAGACAGAAGAATGAACAATAAAGTTTGAAATGAAAAACTGTGAATAATTGAAGTGTTCATTATGGAACTCTTCCCAGGATCCATTGAGGAAAAGAGAAGAGACAGAGCTATATCCTGGTGCTATGGTCCAGTTTAAAGATGAAATGGCCAATGATTTAAGGGTGAGCACCAAAACTCAAGATAACTGCTGCAATCTGGTTACTAACAACAGAAGGAATTCCTTGATTTGATGATTTTGCAGCACAGACCATCAAGCTTTTTTAAAACAAAATTTTATTAATGTTTTTTGGCTTGACATAATCTATATTACTTAATTTATCCCATCCTCCTGCTTCTAAGTTCCATTCCAAGAGCCATCACTTATAATTTTTAAAAATTAAGGGAGGAAAGAAAGCAGCTCAGCAATCCAAGATATAGAAATTGTTTGACATTGCACCTCTGCAAAGAAGTGGGGTGAGATACTTTTTCATATCTCTTTTTTCAAGGTCAAGCTTTGTTGTTTTAATTTTACTACATCCTGTTTTCATCATTTTGTTATTTCCATTTATATTGTAGTCATATATATGTCACAAACCTAGTATATGTATATATATATGTGTGTGTGTGTGTGTGTGTGTGTGTGTGTGTGTGTGTAGTCATTGTATATATTGCTTATTCATTGAAACTTTTGAGTGATACCTAAAAAAAAGGCGTTGATTTCTGTTTTTAATGCTAGCCATAGGGATGAAAAAAGAATCAGCACTGTGAAACAAAGAACACTAATGGTGTGTTTTGTCAAAGGCGGTCAGAAGCATCACTCAATACTGATTAGACCTGTTTTCATGAATCCTGCAGCAAAGACTGACAAGATTAGCAGAAGATATGGTTATCAAACCAGGAGTAGCAGCACGCCATAAAGGACTGGGGGAGAACTGACTGATAAATTTAAACCATTCTCAGGATCTGCCAAACAAAGGAGGGAGGTTAGAAGATATTTATGATGTTGAGCATACAAACTAGGATTTTCATTTTATGACAACAATGTGAAGATATGTGGAAAGGAACAGGGTATAGTGCAGAGACAGTTGGAATGGGTCAATGTAAAATCTGGGCTGGAATCCCCACTTCTGAGACTTCTTAGCTGTGTTACCATGGGGAAGTCACCTAATTTCTCTGCACTTCACGCAGCTCTCCAAGATCTATTGACTAAGTTGTACCAGGGTTGGTAGAAGAAACTCCCACACCCATGAAATCATATCTCTTTGATATATTGACAATAATTTTTTAAATGAGTGTGCTACCTTCTTACCTTGTTTGCGAGGTGTATATAGCAAAGGGTGGGTTGGTATAGAATATTACATGTACTTTCAGACAGGTTGAAATTTTGGTTTTGCTGAATTACTTTTTTTAAAGGTAAATCACTACAAGTGATTGTTCATTGAGTGGGGAAGAGAAGAAATGGCATGCTTGGATAAAGTAATGCAAAAAAAAAAAAATCCACCAACTATGTTAATATAAAAACAAATTTTAAATGTGTGCTAGATAAGCTGTTGAAATGTTACCAGTGCCCCGTTATACTTTGTTGCTACAAATCATGAAATATCTCTATCTCAAAAGAATCAGATCCAAAGTGATCCAAAGGGCATTTGAGAATTATCCCTTTGATTATAAATAGACTGTAACATAACATCAATTACGAATTGGATAAAAGAAGTGGTATGGAAATATCCCCCAAATCATGTATACTACAAAAAAGAGTTGGATTGAACATGAAGAGAAGATAGACAGACCATGTATTGTACTGGGATCCATGAATCCAATTTAATCAAACAAGCACTTATTAAGAATCTACTATGTATATATATAAAAAGCACTAAAAATATCAAAAGGACATAGGAAGATTTCCTCAGTGGTAGATATATGGAAAGGCATTGGACAAGGATGGGCAGGGATAAAAGGGTGTAACTAGTAAGAGAAAAATTTTAGCATAGGAGAAAGATCCACAATGATATAAATCATTTATTTCAGTAAAGGTTCAATAGATTAGGGAGAGAAGAAGCAAAAGTAAAAAGGGAAGAAACCATACTTTTCTTTTTCTTTTCTTCTATCCAAGAAACCAACCTTGGATAAACCATTTCTCAATTTCATTTAAGGATGAAAGTTTTTGAAATAATCCTTCTGAACAAGCCTTCTTTTTTTTTTTTTAAATTTTTATTTAATAATTACTTTATATTGACAGAATCCATGCCAGGGTAATTTTTTTACAACATTATCCTTTGCACTCGTTTCTGTTCCAATTTTTTTCTCCTCCCTCCCTCCATCCCCTCCCCTAGATGGCAAGCAGTCCTTTATATGTTGGATATGTTGCAGTATATCCTAGATACAATATATGTTTGCAGAACCGAACAGTTCTCTTGTTGCATAGGGAGAACTGGATTCAGAAGGTATAAATAACCCGGGAAGAAAAACAAAAAATGCAGATAGTTCACATTCGTTTCCCAGTGTTCTTTCTTTGGGTGTAGCTGCTTTTGTCCGTCATTTATCAATTGAAACTCAGTTAGGTCTCTTTGTCAAAGAAATCTACTTCCATCAAAATATGTCCTCATACAATATGAACAAGGCTTCTTAATCAAAGATCTATCTATCTATGCCATGGTCTTTAGACTCATATAAAAATAGATGACAAAATATGAGAAAATTAGAATTTTTTTTTTTTAAATTGCTCTTTACATGATGCCTTCAGGCTTGCCAAGTAATGTACATATTTAGTGGGTGGGTACCCCATTCTTCTCTCTATTCCCTTACCCCTTACGCTCCCCCCACCCCAATTTTCTCTCTCTAAGCTTGTTTCCCTCCTCCCTTTAACCTGCCAACACACAGGCAGATTGGAGTCCTCCAGAGGAGACAGCTTCTACAATTCCTCTTAGAGTAGTTTAAAGAGTGACCCTGATGGGTGTCTACTCTCCTAACACTGTAGTTCATGAGCTTCCACCAGTGTGCTTTCCATTAACAAGTCAGCCAGCTGACTCAATTAACTCTTAACAAAAAGCATTTACTCAAAAGGCAGAGAGCAAGAAAAATAGTTAAAACAACACAGTGCCCAAAACCTGAGGAACATTCTCATGACAGTCTATACAATGCCCATGAGAGTGTGGACTCAAAGTACCAGGGCAATGAGATACACACATGGTCGGGAATGCATGTGGCCAGAGCAACTCACAACTCTGAGACTGTGGACCCCAATTTCCCATCTCTCTCCTAAAGACAAAGCTCCCTGCTCTCTGGTTCATCGTGTCTGAGCTGAGTTCGTTCGTGTCTCTGCTGAGCTGTTTTGCTGCAGCTCCATCACAGGACTGGTCCAAGATGTTGCTCTGGTGGGCTGCTTCTTTGCAAAGGTACACAAAGGTTAGAAACTCTTCCTTATGATGAGATTGACAGAAGCTTCTCCAGTTCTACTCCCTTGTCTGGGTTCTAAAAGGTTTGTTTCCCAATAGCAGGTGATAGGGCAGAGAATTGCCTCTCTTTTGCCAACCAACTCTTCCATATAGCAGGTGTGCAGAAAGATATTGATTCTTCCATAGAGTTATGAGGTTTTCTCTTACATCAGTTCTTCTTAGTACAGGACTAGGTCCTCTTAGTGAGAAACCTCACTCTAGCTTATGGTGATTAACCAAAACATTACCAAAAACTTTAACTCTGCCAGCTAAGCCATAACTGAGGCAATGTATATTTGGCCAATAATCACAAAACAGTTCTGGGTTCAGGCTTTCCCAATTATTAACTACAAAATTCCCTCACTAGTCTTGTACAAGTGACCAGCTGGGAAACGAGACACTGAGGAGACAGACTTTTCTCTGGATCAGTGCATTGTCTCTATGGGCTGCTTTTTTCCTATTGTTCATATATCTCACATTTCTCTTTGTCTTTTTTCTTTTCCCTATAAAAACCAAAGAGACATATCCTTACATATTCATTAAGTCCTCACAAACAGCCTATGAGGTAAATGGGATGGACCAGAAGTATCCACTCGTGATAGATAAGGAAATGGGAATGTGGGAGAAAGTAAGTGAATTGCCCAAAGTCACACAGTTAGCAAGTGGCAAAGCCGGAACAAGCCCTGAACATCAAAGGTACCAAGTCAATCACTTTTCCCACTTCTCCCTCAGGGGTTTTGCAGGCTGAGCTCGTGCTCCGCCATCTGAACCAGGCTGGTGTCCCTGGCAACAACAGAAAAAAGGTCACTGGCATTTAACTCAGGGATGGGCAATTGAGTACAAGCTAGCCAAGTGTGGTACTCAGATTTATCACCTTTTTTTTCCCTGATTTTTGGATTTGGGGTTGCAGCAACCCTTAAAGACCATAGTCGTGGAAAAGAGCTGTGTCTTGAGTCAACACCTTGGATGTTCACTACTTTTCTGACTTTGGGTGAGGTGGTGCATCGTCCTGGGACTCAGTTTCCCTTTCTGTAAAAAGAGAAGCCGTACCTAAGAGCCGCTAAAGCTCCGGTCCCTTTTCAACTCTACATCTATCACTGTAAAGAAGGGACACAAAGAGTCCCTAAGATGCCCACGGAGGCAGAAGGAAATTGGAAACATCAAAGTGATAAAACATGAACTTGATTGACACCAAGATTAACATGAGGTTAAAACATTAGGCCAATGAGAATTTTTATTGTAGGCCTTGAATTTGGGGGAGGCACAAAAACATACTTTAAAAATTAGAATAAAGCAAGTGAAAAAAGAATATCAATGTAGAAGAAATTTGAAGACTATCATTCAAAAATGGACTGAGATTGAGTTGTAGCATGATAGTCTAGAGAACAGATTGAATTAAAAAAAACCTGGATTCAAATCCCAATTTTGTGACCTTGAATAAACCATTTCTACTTTCTTCCTCCATCATGTCAATAGAGGATGAAAGTTTTTGAAATAATCCTTCTGAACAAGGCTTCTTAATCAAAGATCTGCGAAGTCATTTTTTGAACATGTTGACAATTAGATTTTAATATAATTATATTAAACTCAAATCCCATGTATTTTATTTAATACATTTAAAAAGTGTTTTTCTGAGGAGTCTAGATTTGACCAGTTTCTTCATCTGTAATTGGGGGATGAGGTGAGGAGGAATTACCTTTTACATTTCCTTGCAGTTCTAAGAATCTATGTTCTGATAATCAAGTGGTTTCTGGTCCCAATATAATTTTTTTCATCATCCACCAAAACACTAAAGTGTCTTACTCCGGGGACATGTTTTATGTACTCCTAAAAACAAAAACAGTACTCAAGGCAAACTAAGAAATCAGTTTTAGCATCTTGTACTGGATAGGAAAGGAGTCTAATTAGTATAAAATCATGTTAATAGTTTCAAGGCCGGTTTTTTTCTAATTCGACTTTAAGAAGGTTAAGTGACAACAATAGTTGGGGTACAAGCTCGGGAGCAGGGAGAAGTTTCAAATTCTGCCCATGTTGAAAGACTGGAGGGGAGGGTGTGCTCCTTATAAAAAATCCAGAATAAGGATTCTGGCAATCATTCATGGAGAAAAGAACAAGATAATTTTCTACAAAGAGGGCTCTGTACTTGACAAATTAAAGAGGGCATAGATTTCAACTCAATGTAAGGAAAAACTTCCTAACAATGAGAACTGTCCAAAACTCGAATGGCAGGCGTCAAGAGTGAGTGATTGTTTCTCCTCAGAACTCAGCAAGCCTAAGACAGACAACCACTTTGGGGGATATTAAAGAAGAGATTCCTGTTCAGGTACCAGTTGGACTAAGTGAGTTCAAGGCACTTTCTTCCTCTATTTCATTTAAGGATTAAAGTTTTTGAAATAATTCTTTTGAACAAGGCTTCTTAATCAAAGATGTATGAACTCATTTTTTTATGTATGTTGACAATTAGATTTTAATAGTTTCCTCTGTAATCCCATGTATTTTATTTAATACATTTTCAAAGTGTTATTCATGTCTATAGAATTGACCATACTGTCAAAGGAATCCATAATAAAAATAATTTTTAAAGCCCCGATTCAGAGGTTATGATAATGGAAAAAATGGGACAAAGTGTAGGTGTCATAAGGAATGTTTTACATAATCAACCACAACTTGTGGAAAGAACATTTTGGAGCAAGAGCCAACAATATTGTTCAAGAGAAGGGTTGTAAGGAGGAGACAAGACCACTCTCAGATTTCTCAATAGATCACTTTTGGAGGCAGTTAGCTGGGATTACTTCTTTCTTTCATCTACCACTTGGTAACACTTTTTGTTGGTAACATTTCTTAACACTTTCCACCTGCACAGATCACAACTCCACTCCATCTCTGTCAACAATCTTTATGGGTAATTATGACCAAAGAAACTTGTCACTTAGTTGTATCTCTGAACTCAGGTGGCTCCTTAAACATCAGGCACACAGTTGCACACGATCCAACTTCAGAGCCTTTCTGGGACCATAGAACTACTAGACAGAGTTTGCAATCCTCTGGGGCTTGACCCTCAAGGACCTTGGGTCACCTCCATGCCATGAGGAAGCATCAGCACAGTTACAACTAACAAAATGAATACCCATCATTAAGTGGAAAGGGAGGCTTGGAGTAGCAGCGTTTACAGATTGATTATCTTGATAATTTTCAGGATTAATAATAATAGCCAGAGGGTAACTCAAGCCCCCTGACACTTATGGGACTTCTCTCCAATTGCCAAGGAGTCTCTAGATGGCATAGTGATGTGGGCAGTCCTGTGCCATACCATTTTGTAGACGACCTGGATGATCAGCTTCATGCTCATCATGTTGAGGTCTGGGTGGAGGTCCTCAGTGAGAGGCAGTCACCCTGTGCAGCTGCAAGAAGCCTGGCCTAGGGCCCTTCAAAGATGCAGAAAATGGGCCTTGTGACCTGACCAAGGCTCTCACATCTTCCTCTTCTCTCTCATAACCAGGGTACCATGCCCCAGACTGGACCCTTCTGTCCTGTCCTTGCTTAGCTAAGCCCGTTGCTTCCAAGAGTAGTCCTGGACATAAAAAGAAGGGTTTTAGTGGATGATACTGGGGGAGGAGGCATGATACTGGTGGGAGCTTCCCATAGAGAAGGAAATATGGCCCTGCTTCTAAGGGCAAGGGCAAGGGCAAGGGAACAAGAACCAGGTGACCTTGGTGAAGTTGGTTGAGGAGGGCCAAATACATTATCATTTCAGGAGAAAGAGTTGGGAAAGAGTAGACAGTGAAGATATATTTTGGGCTGGGTCTGACTCAGGCTTGAAAGCTTATATTTGATAATGGAATGAAATGAGGTATTTATAGATTATTCAACAATTTATTTAAGTGGAATTTATTCATTTATAGGACAAAGATATTCAGCAAAGATATACATTGAAGACATATTGAATTAATTCAGCTTAGCTACCCTGCCTCTGAGCTGTCCATGGTGATCCACAGGTTAATTAAACAATAAATATTTATTAAATACTCACTATGTGTGAGCCATTATGGTAAGTGCTAAGGATAAAAACAGGACAAAGACAATCCTTGTCCTCAAGGAGCTTACAGTCTAAGTAGGGAATCTGCTACTAAGAACTGATTATTAAATTTTCATTAGAAATTGACAAATTCTACAGACGGAGGCTTGGTTTTTTAAACTGTCTAGATTGGAGTGTTGTAGAAAATGTTAATGTGGATAAATTGAAAAGTGTTTTGGTGCATATACTTTCGTCCTTAGAGAGTTAATTTTTAATGTTAAACTTTAATATCACTTAATCATGTGATAGGTCACAGAGGGTTTGATCCACTTCAGTAGGAGTGGGCTTACTTCTCTAACTCTGTCATTAAAGAAAATAATGTCTATTTTCACATTTCTTATATTTCTCCCTTTTAAACATGCCCATCTATTTCTCTTCTGACATGAAGTGAACATCATTAAAATGAAAGGTCATTTGTACTAGAGGTTTTTAATAACTCAGACAAATGTGACCAACAAGACAGGTTATTAAGGTCTCACCCCAAAACGGGTTAAATAAATCACATGAGTACTGTGAAACTTGGGTACTACTAAAGATCAAGTTGTGTTCTGAGATTAAGGAATGTTGGAGCAATGGATCACCATTAAAATAGCACTTGCATTTTTCAAAGTGAAGGTAAAATCTTTTTTTTTTTTAACAAAGTAAAGATAGAATATAACATTTTGCTTCATCTTTGTACTCAGTATTTTCTATTCTTCTCTTTGACTATGATTCAAAGTTGACCTATGAAGGCTAGCTCAGCAGAATCTGAATTCCATTAGATTCTACTAAAAACAATGTTATTTGGGAGATCACATGGCATAGCAAATAGGGCTCTCCAATATGAATCCAAACACAAATTGTACTTTATAGAACTGGACAATATAATGACCAAAGTCATATAGTAGAACAAAAAAAAAAAAAAAAAAAAAAAAAAAAAGAATATAAAAAGATATGTTTTAAAAATCAAGAGGAAAAATTTGAATTTACAGATCTCAGATTTTACTATAAAGCAACAATCATCAAATTTATTTGGTACTATTTAGAAAATAGAAAATGTGTTTGATGGAATGGGTTAGAAATGAGCTGCAAAATGATGCATATAGTACTTAAAAGAATGAAGCTAGAATTCTTAGACGTTGGCAAAAGTATTCATTATTCAATAACACTGATTGGGAAACCTAGATTTCAATTTGGCAAAAAAAAAATATAAAGAGATCAGCATCTTCTGTTATACACTGCAGTAAA